>NC_136005.1:2105570-2110570 GCF_048128805.1 Centroberyx gerrardi | reverse complement strand
AGGAAATGCGATTAAAGACGCCTCGCGCCGCAGGAAATGGTACCAGGCCCACTTTTAGATTCCTGACCTGAATCCCTACAGCAGAAAATGGAATTGGTCCCAAACCTCCAGGCGGAGATTGCAGGCTGTGGTAAAACGTGCCATGCTGGGTATTATGCTAGCAGAAACGTGTGTGTGTGTGTGTGTGTGTGTTTGTGTGTGTGTGTGTGTGTGTGTGGAGGAGTGTGGTCTTCTTTTACATAAGGTGGCAGCCCAGAGGAGTTTGAATATTGAAATAAGTTTAGAGCCAAGTGGACATCTGAGAGAAAACTAGGCCACAGAATTTAATTAACCATGTGAGAGGGAACACACACACACACACACACACACACAACACACACACACACACAAAAGCATAAGGTCTCCAATGATTCCAAAATACATCAGTAATTGAAACAAACTGACATCCACTAACGCGCTTCACTTCCCGACTGACTGACAAGGCTTTGTAACCTCAAACACTACACACACTTTCAGTAGGAACACAACACACACACACACACACACACACACACACACACACACGCACGCAAACACACAAATCTCTGCACCATCTACCACAAGGCAGGAAACTTGTAGCTTCTGTACAAACTGCATATTCCAGCTCTGTTTAAGCCCAAACTGCTGAGGTCTGCAAGAATTAAAAAACAGAAAGAAACAGAGAAAGAGAAGATGGAGAGCGAATGAGAGAAAGTGAGGAGTCAAAGAGAGAATAAGAAAGCAAGCAAGAAAGAAAGAAAGAAAGAAAGGGGGAAGGAAAGACAAATGACAGGGTGAAAAACAACTGAAAACCAAACAAGAGGGAAATAAATAAAACAGAAAAAAGAAAAGAAAGAAAGAAAACAGGTGAATTCCTTTCCATTTCTCGTATCTAAAGCATAAGGTCAGCAGCAATAGATAGGAATGTCTCCCATTAGAATCAGATGGAAATACAATCAGAGAACGAAAGAAAGAAAGAAAGAAAGAAAGAAAGACAAAAAACAGAAAATGATGAGAGCTTAAATTAAATGAAACTAACTGATCCTCTTTGGGAAATTGCATGAAGCAAAGAGGCAAGCAAGAAAGACAAAGAAAGACTTTTGATGTTCTCTAATGAAATAACAACAAAAACAGAGAAGAAAGGAACTAAAATTACCTTAAAAATCTAGACAGACAGAAGGCAAAAAAGAGAGAGAAGGAAACGGAGAAAGGCTTTGACTTCTGATGTTATTTAATGAAATATCTCAACAAAACAGAGAAGAATGGAACTAAAATTACCTTAAAAACTTGCACAGACGGAAAGCAAGAAAGAAAGAGAGAGAGAGATAGAGAGAGATAGAGAGATAGAGAGAGAGAGAGAGAGAGAGACAGCTGTGGGTCAGACGTACCACCGGTCGGGGCGCTCTGGGCGGTCTGGAGTGGGCGACCAGGCGGGCCAGGGCGTCCTCCTCGCCCGGCCGCTCCGTGACGTGGGCGTCGTACGCCACCGTGATGGACACCTCCTGCATCATCCTGACCCCCGCTCGCCCCCGAGGAGGAGGAGGAGGAGGAGGAGGAGGAGGAGGAGGAGACGAGGAAGAAGCAGAAGAAGAGCAGGAGGAGGAGGAGGAGTGGAGGAGCAGTAGAAGAAGAGAGGAGAGGAGAGGAGAGGAGAGGAGAGGAGTGCAGCTGACAGGTTTTGTTTCTTTCTGAGAGTGAAGAAGAAGGAGGCGACCGGCTGCTTTCAAGAGTCCCTCAGGAGCCAAGCCCCGCCCCCTGAGAGGAGGGGGGTGAGGGGGGGGGGTGGGGGGTGGGGGGGTGAGAACAACACACCTGTTTGTCCCTCTCTCTCCTCTCTGTAATGCTAGAGTGCGACGAAAGAGGAGGATGAGTTAGCTTTTCTTCCTTTTCCACTGAGTGAGTACTTCTCTCTCCTTAGTCTCTCTCCCGCTCTCTCTCTTAAACGCTTTCTTCTGCTGTGGCTTACTCTCTCTCTCTCTCTCTCTCTCTCTCTCTCTCCCGCGTTTTCTTTTAGTCACTCCTTTAACACTTTCCCTTAGTCTCTTTCTCTCAGTGACTCTCTCTCTCTCTCTCTCTCTCTGTAACGCTCGCTCCCTCTCTTCCTCACTCTCTCTTATGTCTTTCTCCCTTGGTCCCTCTCTCTTTCTCTCTTTTAGTCTCTCTCTTTCAGTCTCTCTTCTCCTTCTTAGTCTCTCTCCTGCTCTCTCAGTCTCCCTCCCCTTCTGTATCTCTCTCTCTCTCTCTCTCTCTCTCTCTGGTTGCAGTCTGGAGGTTATGTTGTTTCTGCTCATTGCACTCAGTAAAGATAAAGTCTAGTTGGTTTACACAGCTACACACTCCGCCTCTCTCTCTCTCTCTCTCTGTGTGTGTGTGTGTGTGTGTGTGTGTGTGTGTGTGTGTGTCAGATAGGAAGGAAGTCGTCAGAGCGACCACAGTGACTCGTCCTTCAGAGCTGCACATCGCTCCAACGGTAAAACCCAGGAAGTGAAATGAAAGCGCCCGACTTCATGGCTGTCCTGGACGATGCCTGAATACAAATTCCTCCTCCCCCAGCCCCCCTCCCCGCTCAAATCTACCTGTCAATCAATCTGTCGTGATGGCAACAGGCTCCTCCTCCTTCCACTTGTGAGGGGAAGAGCATCAAAAGCCACTACTTATCTGTCTGTACACCTCTCTCTCTCTCTCTCTCACTGTACACCTCTATATCTATACCTCTCTTAATGTATACTGTTATCTATTTATATATACATCTCTATCTATTTATATACCTCTAGCTCTCCACTGTATAACATACCTATCTCTCTCTATCCTTTATACAGAGGCTTTGCAGTTTTGTCACATATCTCCTCTCAACCAGCTGCGTCTCCGTCCATCCATGGAGGAACACATGGAGAATATTCTGTTAGATAATAAAGTGTAAATCTGTAGAAGCAGCTAGAAGCAGAGAGCAGCTGAGTCAGCTTGTTGTGGTGTGGCTGTAGATCCATTCAGTAACGTTCTCAGTAAAAGTGAATAGTGTGATAAGGTGGATTTGGTTACTGTGACACAGTAAACTGTCTTGTCTTTAGCCCTAGTCTCTACTCCAAAACACTCTGAGTTGTAGCTTGAGAAGAGTCAGCTCAGTTAACCTGAACAAACTGTTAGCTAGCTAACTAGCCGGCAAACACTGATGTTAATGTGAACATGCTAACGCTAGCTGCTGCTAGATACATTAGCTAGTGTGCTAATCAGATGTGTTAACAACAAGACAGTGATGTTAGCTGACCAGATACTATGGTTAGCTAGCTAACAAGCTGACATTATCTAAACACTAAATCAATCAGATGGATCAGTGATGAAATGATCAGTTCAGTCAGAAACATCTATTCAGTTCTGTTGAGAGTCATAAGTCATACATTTAGAAACACAATCAGCTGTTCACAGCCACTGAGGACCTCCAACATGGCCGCCATAGGGTGTGTTACATCACCTGATAACCATCTACACCCCACTATCTCTCTCCAAACATACCGTTTTTGTTTGTCCCGCTATATAACTTTCTCTATATATGCCTCTCTATCTCTCTACAACTCTTTGTCAGTGTTTCTGCACGTCTATTTCTCTTTAAACGCCTCTGACTCTTCATCCATCCATGTAATTCCTCTCTGTCTCTCTATATCTCTCTCTCTCTTTCTCTCCCAGTCTCTCTTCATTCCCTCCCCTCTCTGTCTTTTTTCACATCCGTCCTCAGTCTGTTGAGGTTCGCTTTTCTCTCGGAGGGATTTGGAGGCGACGGTAAAAACCTCTAACGGATTAATCAATCAAACCCCGAGCGGCGGACGAATATCCGACACATCCCTCCATTTTTTGTATTTTACGTCTTCAAAAGTCATCTCTCCAGCCGCGGCCCGACGGACGTTTAAGGAGGCTGAGAAATTCAAATTCCTCCCATAATCCCCAGAAAGGCTAAGCCACCCTCCTGCCCGTTGTGTTCATCAAGCCGAGGTGCCGCTGAATTCCTTCGCCGCTTTAAGCCGCTTAGGAGCTCAGCTGATCCGATTTAGACGTCGACGGAGAGAAACATGTAAAGGGGGGGTGAAGAGAAAGCAGAGTGGTTTTCCCTCCTCTGTTGATGGTGGTTGGGTGTGGCGGGCGCGGCGGCGGCGGCGGCGTTACCAACTCTCTGCCGAGGGAAGAAGCTGCCGGCTGCCCAAAAAGTCGCTAGAAGTTGCCATATGACGTCATGCGCTATCTTGCATATGAATATATTTGTTTACCGATCGAGAGGACAGAAAAAAATGAGAGCGGGAGTTTGATGATGGGGCCTCTCTCGCCACCCACTGGCTCAGCCTGGTTCTCCTCTCTCGCCACCCATTGGCTCACCCTGGTTCTCTCTCCTCCCATTGGCTCACCCTGGTTCTCCTCTCTCGTCCCATTGGCTCACCCTGGTTCCTCTCTCCTCCCATTGGCTCACCCTGGTTCCTCTCTCCTCCCATTGGCTCACCCTGGTTCCTCTCGCCACCCAATGGCTCAGCCTGGTTCCTCTCTCTCCTCCCATTGGCTCACCCTGGTTCCTCTCTCTCCTCCAATTGGCTCACCCTGGTTCCTCTCTCTCCTCCCATTGGCTCACCCTGGTTCCTCTCTCTCCTCCAATTGGCTCACCCTGGTTCCTTTCTCTCCTCCCATTGGCTCACCCTGGTTCCTCTCTCTCCTCCCATTGGCTCACCCTGGTTCCTCTCTCCTCCCATTGGCTCACCCTGGTTCCTCTCTCTCCTCCAATTGGCTCACCCTGGTTCCTCTCTCTCCTCCCATTGGCTCACCCTGGTTCCTCTCTCTCCTCCCATTGGCTCACCCTGGTTCCTCTCTCTCCTCCCATTGGCTCACCCTGGTTCCTCTCTCTCCTCCCATTGGCTCACCCTGGTTCCTCTCTCTCCTCCCATTGGCTCACCCCGGGTCTCAGTTGACTGGACAGCGGACGTCCAGTAAGCCGCGGCATCGGCATG
>NC_136005.1:2048070-2100570 GCF_048128805.1 Centroberyx gerrardi | reverse complement strand
TCTGACCCTTCTGGTGAAGTGTGGACAGATATTTGTGTCTCAGTGGGAGATGCCAAGAAAGAAATTTCTAATTATGTTGCTTTGACTGATCCTCTTAGATTCATAGTCACTCCAGGAATGCTCCAAGTGTGTGTGTGTGTGTGTGTGTGTGTGTGTGTGTGTGGAGGGTGGAGGTTCTCACCTTGATGTTGCAGGCCTGCTCCATCAGCCGGCGGGCGTTCTCCGCTGCTCTGTAGCGCTTAGGGAGCTGGACTCTGAAGAACTTGAGAGCTCCTTCAAAGTCGGCCTGCAGGAGGTCCTCTTTAGAGGTCTGGAAAGGGTGGGGGGGTGGGGGGGGGGGGAGGGGGGGACATGTTAGAGAGAGGACGATCATCACAGCAGGACGTTCTGATTTTTCATATTTGGGATATGTGCATAAATAGGACATGGAGTTAAAAAAATCCCAATCTTAGCAAGTCATTTAGTCTATTAGAGTCCTAAAATCTAAAAGTGAAAACAATTCTGCCATTGAGGTGAGATACTTTCACTTGTTTCCCATGCAGTTTCACTTGTTTCAGGAATTTTCTAGAAATGAGCGTCAAAATCTTGAAAAAGTAATACTTCTGCATATTGATGGATCTGGTACAGACGGTTAGCTGGCGGTTTCCAAACTCCACCAGCCAACAGGAAGTTTAGAACAGAACTGGACTCCACATGACAGACAGCTTGTTACCTGCTGAAGTGTCTGCTGAAGGAGAATAACTTTCCAAAATGTACCAACATCTGGTGTTAAGTTTCCACCTTGGTGCTGTGTGTGCATATATTTATGTATATGTGTGTCTGTATATACAGTATGTATATGTGTGTGTATTTGAGTTATTTTCTCCTTTGCATACCTTGGCATATTGAACTTTAATTTTTATTGACTGGCACTTGCCTCATCACTCAGAAACAATTTTCTGCGTTTGTCCAATTTATGACACCCCATGTTGTCTTGCACAAGCAGCACTGCATGTTCTGTGCTCAATGACTGTATTCATTAGTTGATGCCATTTACATTACTCACTCATCGTGCGTTATTTGCTGGTTTTGTACCACAAAGTTTGTCTGCTCAATTATGTTTGCCATGTTATGTGTCCATGCATGAAGCGCAACTATTCCACTTCACCCCTGGTCATGCAGCAATAACAGCATCTATTCTATTCTACTGTCCCAAAAAGGTCCACATTTTTAGCATTCCTCCCTAAGAATTTGCCAGTCATTATGGCATGAGGATGAAATGATCCACACACATATTGCGAGAGGCTTTCATTCCTTCCAATACAAATTCTTGGTAGACAGCAGTGAACAGTTCCACCTTCCATTAGATCCACTTTAGTCAATGAATGGCTACACTGTTGTTTTCTGTCCATCCTGTCAGCTTCCCCTCCGGTCAGAACAGCAGACACTTCCCATCATCCATCATGGGCTGAAAACTCAAGAAGCACCTCACATCCCCCTCTCTTCCCACTGAACCGCATCCCTCTTCCTCTCCTACTCTATTAACAATCTCCCTTCTGCATCCTTTCTTGGCTCCGATTTATTTCCTTTTCCAGCTTCTGTCTCACATCATCGTTCGGTGTGCCGTGGCTGCCGAGTTGCCGGTTTGTTTGTGATCTAGGAGTTGAAGCGTATTCTAGTGTTGACCTCACTGTAAATCACGCTGGATAAGAGCATACGCCAAATGCCTGAAATGTAAAATATCAGTCTGTGACCAAAACTGCTGCCAACCAGATTACTGCCATTCCAGGGGAGCGGCAGCCGAGAGGTTAGAGAAGTGTCCTTGTGACTGGAAGGGTTCGAATGCCAAGATGAAAGAGTAATGCTGCGTTCAGATGGATCCAGGCAGACGGCAAGACGGCAAACCAAACCACACATGACGATATGTTGCTATGGTGATGCTGAGTGTTTACAACGAATGAAATAAAATATATTAAAAAAACAATTAATAATTCTAGTAACGCATGTCGTTAGCTGTAACATCTCTGTAGGTTTTTAAACTCTGGACGTATAATTCCAGGTGTTGTTGTACCAAAACGATGAGCTTTTTGTTATCGATATCCGCCATATTTTCTCCTTGTGCGAGGTAGCTACGTAACATCCGGCTGTAAATTCTGTTGTGACAGAAGTTGAAATATTTGAACTTTGGACGGCAATGCCCTCTACTGTTACCGGTATTGTTTGTTGGCCTCATCCAATTTTACCGTCTTGCTCATCCACTAAAATGAAATCCGGTTTGCTGTCCACCTGAATCCATCTGAATGCAGCGTAACACTCTCCGCTCCCTCAGCAACAACTGTTGTAGTGCTCTAGAGCAAGGCACTGAGCCCTAGAGCAAGGCACTGAGCCCTTGAGCAAGGCACCGAGCCCTTGAGCAAGGCACTGAGCCCCTGTGGTTGGACTGTGGTTGGACTGTGGTTGTACTGGGAGGCTCCCACAGTGTGAATGAAGGTGCTGTTGGAAAGCAGCATGGAGCTCGGTCAATACAGCTTATAAAACACCGCTAGCACCATCCTGTGGTGTGCTGATGCAGTGTCCACATGTCACTACTATGGGCCCAGAGATACAGTATTATCCTTATTAGAATGACTGATCCACTGGAAGCAGATCAATAGTGTTTCCACAGGCAGACAGCAGCACTGACCAAAGCCGAAGAGATTAATGGACACCAACGGGACAGGAAGCCGACTGTCCTGTCCACCGGCCATGGCCGACTCTCGCTGCTTCACCGGATAAATGGATCTTAGAAAGCAAATGATAGCTGGTTACCTTCACAGCACTCTCTTACCAGCCACAGGCAACATTTACCAGCCTTGTTTCCCAATAAAGCCAGCAATAATAACAATATGTTGGGTAATACTGCACAGCACAGCATCAAAACACAGCTGAGGACTGGACTGGACTGTCCTGTGCCAAATGACGTCCCTCAAATTACTCCATGCCAAACTGTCCGCTCACAGGCCAAGTCTGTATGAAACCACTCTCTCTGTTAAATTGATCCCCACTGGACTACAGTTTCCTAAATTCCTCCTGCCCAAGGGGAACATGTAAAGGATTATTATTTATCATGAAATCGAACTTTTAGGCAGCAGGAACCAGGAGAAACTTGGGACAAATGTCTTCTGAATTTGCATGATTGACATTTGTGTTCCCGGTGCTGAGAGCTGCTGCTTGCATAAGTTTTCCATAAAGCTCTACTGATGCAGGATTTAGGGCTTCTACTCCTAATTAGCAAACAGACCAGACGTTTCTTCTGATTTACATTTTAGGCAATTAGCTGGCCCGCTGAGTGACTTCTAATGAGGGAAACAGTAGAATAAGCTTCAATTCTTAGAGCTCCAACACTGCAAGCAAGCAACAGGAAGGAGATCAAGGGTCAGAGGTCACAGCTGACATGCTGACAAGAGATGGAGGAAAGAGAGAAGTGGAGAGAAATTTGAGCTGAGGAGAAAAAGAGAAAAGGTAGAAAAGTTGTTTTTCGTCAGTCATGGTCACCTGTTTCTCCCCACACCGTATCTCTAGTTCTTTCCTTTTAAAAATATTAGTCAAAGTGCAACAAACAAAGTGAATCCTCCTCTCCAACCCTAAACTGGACCGTCCCAGCATGCTCAGCTCTTTCTCCCAGTCCCCCCGTCTCACCGCCAGCAGCCTGGGGACGAACAGGCGGTGTCCCATCCCGAGGAGTCCCATCACCCTGCACACCGAGTCGGCCGAGGCCTCCCCGCCGTGCGCCCTCTCCTCCGCCTTCCCCCCTCCGTCCTCCACCGCCCTGCGGACCGCCGAGGGGGGCAGCTGGGGGGCCAGGGCAGGAACCGGGGGAGGGGAGGGAGGAGGGGAGGGCGGTGGGGAGGGCGGCGGGGTGGGGCAGGGCGAGGGCGAGGGTGAGGGCGAGGGTGAGGGCGAGGGCGAGGGGCGGTCCCGCTCAGGGGCCAGGGTGGCGGGTGACTCCAGCGTGTCGTCCAAACGTCCCGGGGGTTTCCGGGAGCCGGGTGAGGGGTGGACCGGGGGCGAAGAGCTCCGTCAGTCCGGTGGGTTTAGGCGCTGAGGTCGGCGTCGAGGTCGGCGTCGAGTCCCGCTGAACGAGGCGGCTGACCTTTCTGGAAGAGAAGTCGATATCGCCGCATCGGGCAGCGTCACAACAGACTGAGGCTCCGGACGCCGGCTGGGAAAGAAGCGGAGAGACGCTTCCGGGAAAAGCGGCAACTCAGCAGAAACGGGAACATCCGAGGCTCACGAAGGTAGAATTGATCCAGTTCATCTGAGCCGCAGAGAATCCAGAGCGGCGGACGGTCCACTCAGCTGGAACCTCTGTCAGAGCCCAGACTCCGCCCACAGGCCCGGCAACGCCACAGTCAGAAAATGACGTCTCGATGCTGCTCTCGGCATAATGCTGAATCTCCCGCTACCTCCCCGACTCGGCTGGAAACCCAGTCTCACCGCCGACTCTCATCCTCCCTTGCCGAGACTCTCCCGACCGATTTCAACCGGGTACGCCGTTGCCTAGCAACAAAGCCGCTCAACACGTGGGCTGCTCCTCTAGCGAACGGCGGCGACGGACGAGTTCCCCACCTTTGTATTTTTTCCTTCCTAGTTAGACTTCAAAGAGAGAGAGAGAATCCCCCCCGTCTTTGCGTGACAGAGCGGCCTTAACGCTCGCGGCTCAGCGAATGAGACGACACATCAAAGCAGCCGATATTCTTTTATACCGTGTTTCCTAACAGGAGGCCACACCTGGTACCAAGCAGACGGGATTTCAGCTTGCTTTGAAATGTAAAATCCTCTGAAATAACAATATGAGTCCTTTCAGCCAGATTGCTCCACAGTCTAGGCCCGAGCTGACGAGGCAGAGCAGAGTCTCTGGTCTGTTAGCATGGCAGCATGAAGCCTCTCTGCCTCCAGGGGAAGATGACTGTGTATGTGTGTGTGTGTGTGTGTGTGTGTGTGTGTTGACTTGTTTATGGCTGAGCGGATGCTGAACTCGGTGAGTCAGACTCGAGGCGCCGACGGATGGAGAAGAAGACGAGTTTGGAAAGAGGCACAGCTCGAGCGTACGACTCAGACATAAACACGCAGGAAGAAAGTGCGTTTGGTTAAAAACACGTTAGCTCCTCTTCTCCACTGTCATCACCCTCTGATCTGACCTCCGACCAGTCCCAAACCACACCGACCAGTAAAACCGGTCTGGTCACCAGCTCCAGCCAGGACTCCAGTGTCTGAACCTCTGGCAGGTTTCCATTAGCAGCAGCCAGGCATCCGGTCAGTAGCAGTCCGTAAATCCTTTGGATGGAAAGCCAGCTCCGTCACTTCTGCCTCTCCACAACACAGGCCAGATGGACTGAGCGTGTGTGTGTGTGTGTGTGTGTGTGTGTGTCTGTGTGAGTGATGGTCCAGGCCAGCAGCTGGGGCGAGGCGAAGCAGAGAAACCACAACAATGTTTCCCCTCTACCGCCTCTCTCTCTCCCCCCTCTCTTTCTCTCTTTCTCTCTTTCTGTCTTCCCCTCTCTCTCTCTCTCTCTCTCTCCCCCTTTGTGATGCTAACGGCTAACGGCTAGCAGCTAGCAGGGGCGGCTCCATTGCAGAGATCTCGGCGGTGGACGGAGGAGAGGTAGCGTGGCGGAGATGGAGAGAGCCAGCCGGCGACAGAGAAGAAGAAGAGGAGGTAGGAGGTGCAGGTGAAGGAGGAGGAGGTGGTGGTGGAAGAGAGGGAGAACGAGGAGTAGAGGAAGAGAAGAAGCAACTCCAGGCAGGCATACACGGGAGGAAAAGAAGAAGAAGAAAAAGGAAAAAATAAAAAACACAGCTCCCCTCCTCCGCGTGCGAGCTGCTAACGCTCTGTGATGCTCCTGCTGCCAGACGGATGTGGATGGAGACTGCTGAGCAGGAGAGGGAGGGAGGCGAGCAGAGATGGAGGGAGGAGGGAGGGGTGGAGAGGGAGGAGGGAGGAGGGAGGAGGGGGAGGAGGGAGGGGGAGGGAGGGGGGGGAGCCTCCGGGGAGAATGCCGTCATGCCTGGCCAATAGGAGGCCGGCAGTGGAAGCCCCTTCCTCCCTCCCTCCTCCCATCCTCATTTCTTCTCCGTTCCCATCCTCTGTTCCCAGCCGTCGCTCCCTCCCTCCCTCCCCCCCTCCCTCCCTCCCTCCCTCCCTCCTCCCATCATCCACATTTTTCTCTCTCTGACACGCAGAATACATTATTTTTTTTTGCTAAAATAAGAGCAGGAGGCTTTTTAAATCCGACCGCCTATGATTCATTCAAAAGGGAAACTGTGAGGCTGACAAGGTGCTGCAAACACTTCCTCTCTTATATCTGTCTGCAAAAGCAAAGCCACTAATAATAATAATAATAATAATAATAATAATAATGATAATAAAAATCTCCTCTATCTCTCTCTTTGGCTCTAATTCCATTTTGATGATCATTCTTCAGTCACAGCAACACTGTCAGGGCCTGAAGGTCCTGATGTTTCAACTCCTTCTTTTCGGCTACTTTCCAGATACATTTGGTAATTTTTTGGTAATTTTAGGAATTGGGAATCTGGGAATTGAAACTTATTCTACTGTTACACTCTTGATAAGAGCATCAGCTAAATTCCTAACTGTAAAATCTACTACTAATACCACTACTACTGCTATACTAGTACTACTGCTATACTACTAATACTACTGCTACCACCATTACAAAGTGCTGCATTGAAGGCTCTGTTTGCTTTAAATGAATTCGGTTCAGTTTGAGGGTTTTATTGTGTTTACCTGCACACTAACAGACCAATCACAGTCTGACTGAGGCAGTTCCCTGATTATTAAAGCGTCAAATGAACAGCAAAGTGCGATTTCCTTAATCTGTAAAGGCCGTTATCACATTATGAGAAACACGATAAACACAGCTAGGTTTTTGCCCAATCTTTCCAATTATTTGGCGCACGTTTACACTCTGTCTGATTTCTTTTGTTTTTTACATCTGAGCATGAGCGCAAACAGAACCAGATAGAGAACAACGTCCAGGAAGCAGAAACATCTGACAGCATGGAGACGGGCAACACTCATGTTTTGTTAAACTGTTCTGCAGCCATGTAATGAGTAATGAGTAATGACTCAGAAACCAGACCAGATGAAAATAAGCCCCGTGAGGCTCCATGATCCACGTCACTTCCTTCAGGAGAGAAGTCAGCTGTGACTGAACCATGTAAACCAGGTTTTCTCTGTTGTCACATTATCAGAATGAGTGGAAACACATCAATCGAATAACCTGATTATTCCCAGTTATTAGTGTGAATGTAAACACACTATGTGATGATGATGATGATGATGATGATGATGATGATGATGATGATGATGAAGATACCTCTCTCATCTCTCTGCCTTCTCTGTCTGAACAGACCAGCAGGCCCAGAGGGTTTACTGGCTGTTATCAGCAGGAAAAAGGTTTTATCTTAGTCCAGCATCACTTCCTCGTCCTGTCTCTCTCTCTCCGTCTCTCTCTTGGTCTCTCTCTCTCTCTGCCTCTGTCTCTCTCTCTGCCTCTCTCTCTGCCTCTGTCTCTCTCTCTCTGTCTCTCTCTCTGCCTCTCTCTCTGTCTCTCTCTCTCTCTCTCTGTCTCTCTCTTTGCCTCTGTCTCTCTCTCTGCCTCTCTCTCTCTCTGTCTCTCTCTCTCTCTGTCTCTCTCTCTCTCTCTCTGTCTCTCTCTCTCTGCCTCTCTCTCTCTCTCTGTCTCTCTCTTTGCCTCTGTCTCTCTCTCTGTCTCTGTCTCTCTCTGTCTCTCTCTCTCTCTCTGTCTCTCTCTCTCTCTGCCTCTCTCTCTCTCTGCCTCTCTCTCTCTCTCTGTCTCTCTCTCTCTCTGTCTCTCTGTCTCTCTCTCTGCCTCTCTCTCTCTCTGTCTCTCTCTCTCTCTGTCTCTCTCTCTCTCTCTGTCTCACACAGCCTCCAGCTTCACATCACAAGTGAAATCTGACGTACAGCTCGGGGAAATGAACACCGTCATCAACTCGAACTTTAATATTCACCAAGAAATCTTACAATTCTGCCAGTTAGAACAGCAGAAGTGTAGATGACTCTAAACGGTGAATATTATTTGGATCATTATTTGGATTTTTTTTGTTTTACTCAAATCATCCAAACAAAATGGCTGCCACAAATTTAAGTCAGAACAGCAGCTTTCTTTAATGATATTGCAGTCATTAAGGCTTTAAACTGACCTGTTCATAATTCCTGTCATCTCTATTTATTTGCTCAATCTTCATTAATTTTCCTTTAAATTGCATTCATTACTAGTCAAGATTTGATGAAGTGAGAAGGTGAAATCTCTTAACTGAATGAAGGTATGAACATGATACTACAGTCAAACTGCCTGCAGTCCCACTAGCTTTATGTTGCTTTACTGATTCGTTACAAAATGTGACAAACATGTGATAAACATTTAGATTCTTACAGACAGCAGCTTCTAATAATGCAGAATCTATTTTCTCTAAAATGGTGCCTATGAATCTTTTCTGCCAGCGTCTGTAAATAAGCCTTGTACATAAACTAAAGAGCCTCATAAATATTATATATAAAATGGTTCATTGAGTTTCTATTTACAAAGATATACTGCAGTGTGTGAGCTGGCCACCAGGGGGACCAAGAAGAAATACAGGAATCTGAGCCAGTGTTTCTCAACCATAATTATGTAAGGTTTAAAAATATGTTTCCTATATATACACACAATTTATTATCATTGTTTTAATCTTTCTGATAATGCTATTTTTCTTGTGAAATAAAGGTAATTACAAATAAATATGATTTATGAATAACTAATGATGAATTTTATTTGCAGCCTCTATATTTCTTCCAGTGATTAATCAATGAAGCAGCCTGAAAGGGGAAAATAAAAATGATCATTTAGTATAAAAGTTCACCATCCTGCAGCAGAGGGCGGTGAGCAGCCGTCGCTTCGTTTTGAGGGATCCTGAGCTGAAAACGTTGAGAACAACTGATCTAAACTACAGTACAGTGCTAAAATCCTTTACTTAAGTAAAAGTAGCAATACCATAATGGGAAAATACTTCATTGAAAGTAAAAGTCCTGCATTCAAAAGTTTACTTAAATAAAAGTGTAGAAGTATTAGTGGTAAAATGAACTGAAGTATGAAAAGTAAAAGTCCTCATTCTGTCAGAGAGTTAAATTATTGAAGCGTTAACCTGTCAGAAGTATTTTAATGTTGTCGGTCTAACTGCTCCATATACTGTTGGGGAGTTTAAACTCGAACAATGCAACATATTTTATGAGCTTATCGTATGTTTTGCATGTAAAACCTTATTCTGCAAAGTAACTAGTAACTCCAGCCGGCAGATAAATGTAGTGGAGGAAAAGTAGAAAGTCTCACAGAATGGAAATACTCAGTAAAGTGCCAGAACCTCAGAACTGTACTGCAGCACAGTACTTGAGTAAATGTACTTAGTTACTTTCCACCTCTGGCTGTTAGTGCTGCTGCAGCACAGTGGAAGGACTTCATGGTGTATTCTTCTGAAGATGATGAGCTGAGAAATGAGCTTTAGAGTGAAACAAACTCCATTTCAACTCATTTTCTTTAGCTGCATGATGATGAAAGATGTTTCAGAAAATGTTTTAACTTGATCTGTAAAACCTGGGAGAGTGTCAGTGTGTTTACTCTATACACTACCAGCAAAAAGTCTGGACCCACCTGACTGAATGTACTCTTCATTACTTTTCATTCTCTTAAAGCCATTTTGATGAGTTTCTTAGACAAATATAAATAGTGAAGTTGATCCTGTGTATGAATTCCTTTCCAAAGCCTTTGCCTTTCCATCAAGGCAAAGGGCGGCTACTTTAAAAAATCTAAAATATAAGATAGTTTTGATTTGTTTAACACTTTTTTTGGTCACTGCATAATTCCATTTGTGTTATTTCATAGTGTTGATGTCTTTACTGTTATTCTAAAATGTGGAAAATAGTAAAAATAAAGAAAAATGTGGTGTGTCAAAACTTTTGACTGGTAGTGTATATCTAGGTTTATGTTATAGATGTCTAGATGTCTTGTCTTGTCTAGTGATGATGATGATGATGATGATAATGATGATGATATGGAATGATGCATCATTTGGAGCTGGTTTTCAGAGGAAGTGGAGGTTTAACTTTGTTGCTAGGACACTTTTACATGAAAAATGATAAAAAAAGAAAAGAAAAAACAAATGTGTCACCTATCATACAGTATGTTTGTTTCATTAGTTTCAGTGGTCAGGCACTGCAGACTGTTGACGGGACAGTCCCGGCACAGAGGGGCGTCTGCTGCTCTCTGTGGATCAGAGACAAACTCATTCATCATCAGTGAGTTTTCTGGACTCAGCGTCTCTTCCATAAGCTCCTGTCTCATCACATTCAGCTGCACATTAAACACACACACACACACACAACAAAAACCATCCACCCGTCCCACCACACACACACACCTGATAACACAACACAGCACGCCGTTTGGTTTGGTAACATTTCATAAAACTCGTATTTATTTCCTTAAAAAGCCTCTGAGTTTGACTGCTGCCACCCAAAAACAAGAAGTTTCATCTTTTAAATCCCTTCTAAAAACTCACTTTTATAGAAAGGCTTTCATGTGAATTTCTCCTTATAGTTGTATCTCCATTTTATTTTTCATTTTGTATTTGTTTTATTCCTTGTTTGTATTTATTTACTTATGTATTACTGTCTCTGTGGGAGAGGTTCATGTGGTTCAGCACACACTGCTCTCTGTTTTTAGATTTATCTCTGTTTGTTTTCTAGTTGTCTCTGAGTATCTCTTGTATTAGCTTTTATTTCTTTTTCTTTTTTTCTTTTGCCCTGGAAACGACTTGTATTAACTATTTAAATCAACTCACTGACGACTTGTGATTTTTTGTTTTTCTTTATATTTTCCACACTTTTTATCCAACTCTATTTTATTTAATGACGGTACTTTTTTACTACTTTACATTATTACTTTTTTTTAAACTTTTATTACTATTACTACTAGTACCCTTCCAGCCTAAAAATGCAAATTCAACTGCAGCTGAGGGAAACAACAACTTCATAATATTGGGTAAGCTTTTCCATGACTGGAATATAATGTAATATACAATATACATAAACTCTACATTCTCTATTGAAAGGCCTTAATCTAGTCTTCCAGCATCAAGTTTCCGCATGTGATACCCAGCATTTAATACATTTATTACAGCCGTACTGAATTATTATTATTACTTTATTTGTATAGGCCTTTTTAAAAATAGAGTTTACAAAGTGCTTTAACATTTAAATAAAAGCCAACATTCAACTCATATAATAATAACATAAAAGGCTTCACTAGAAGGCAAGTCTATAAAATTAAGTTTGATGAAGTGACTCAGTTTTGGCCAAATCACAACAAATGGGAAAAACTGGTCACTCTGACATCGACTGGCTTATCCAGAGGTGAGACCAAGTCATCTTTGCTCGACTCCCAAGTCAGGCACAAGTCTTAAGTCAGGTCTCAAGTCTAAATGTAGAACAGCAAGTCAAGTCAGAACAAATCAAGAGTCCAGTATCAATTTAATATCTTAAAGAAAACTAAATATCTAGGACTTTTCAATGCAATATGGTTTTAATAGGATAAAAACTTGGTAAGAGCATCATGAGTTTGATTTCTATAATCAGTTTCAACTTCAATAAATTCAATCATTCCATACAAATTCAGAAAACAGAATTTAAATTCAGTCGTCCGCTGGAACAAATCTCATCACTTTCAATCTAAGTCATTTACACAAACACAAGATCTCAAGTCAAGACTTTAGAAACCTTTTCAAGTCATCAAAGTACAAGTCAGAGTCAAGTCCCAAGTCACCAGAACCCAAGTCAAGTCAAGTCTCAAGTCTTCTCTTCATGCATCAAGTCAAGTCTCAGGCTATTAAAACTGTGACTGGAGTCTCTGGGGGAAACTCTCAGCCTCCACACCTCCAGCTGCAGTTCCTGTGTTTGACCTGCAGGGGGCGCCAGCCAGCTGACAGCCTGTCTGACCTCCCCTCCTCTCCTCTCCTCTCCTCTCCTCCTCCCCTCTCCTTTCCTCTCCTCCGTCACATCAGAGCTGACGCAGCAGAGAGCAGACTCTCTCCTCTGCTTCAACACTTCACTGCAGTCACCGTCATCACATCAGAACCACGTCAGGAAACGCCACAACACTTCGTAACGCATTAAGACGCTGAAGCGAGGTTGTTAAAAGTCATCTATTTATCCCAGGAGACCCGGGTCAGTTGTGTCATGACACATCAAACGTGTTATGAGCTCTGTGTATGCCTTATAAGTAATTCATCAATATAAATATTCATGAACTCAACATATTATTTTAAGTGGGAACTGTGTCAATCCAGATTTATAATGCTATACGATGCATTATGAGATTTTCTGATGTGATTATGATCTGCTTATGATGGCTTATAATGCTAAATACCAAGAGTAGAAGTAACAAACTGCAATTCCTCTCGTTACTGTAACTGAATAGATTTTATTTGTACTTTATTTGTACATTTTATTAGTAGCTTTTGAAGTGTGGATTTTACTTAAAGCTGCTGTAGGTAAGTTCAGGAGGAAAGAAATCAAACCAACAGGAGGAACGACCCGCCTCCCACTCCTCCTAGTGATCGACAGGAGGAGTGATTGACAGGCCGGAGTCCCGCCTCCCACCTCAGACTTCTCCTCATTGGTCGGACGGGTTTCCACACATTTCATTTTGAAATGAGAACAGCAGAGGAACGGAGCGACCGCTGCTTCGGAGATTCTGACAGATTCTCATTATCCTGCTCGTGTTCGGCCACCAAACACAAAGATTTATTTTTTATTACTTCTAAATAAATAAATAATCTATAAAAGTTACCTACTGCAGCCTTAAGTATGTTTTGATTTCACTTTGCAACATTTTAAATCACATACAAGTACAGATTTTGTAGGCTCTCCATAAGCATATTAAGCTGGATGAATGTAATGTTGTTGCATGAACCGTGTTGATTCATGCTTTACTTTGTTAATGCACTTTATTTTGTTTAGTTTTTTAATGAAGAGAATCTAATTTGACCTCTGACCTCTTGTCCTTTTGTGTGGCATGGGATTTTTTTAGTAAAGTAACTTTTACTCTCAGTAGAACTAACTGAGCTACTTTGTACTTTTAATTGAGTAGATTTTAATCCCAGAGTCAAAACCAATCTGACTCCAGTTCCTGTTACTTTATCTAACATGATGGACTCGTCTGTCTCTTCTTCTGTGGTGTTCATACCAGTTAAGAACACATGAAGAAGTAATAGCTGAATATGAGCATCAGTCCAGACTTCATTTTGTTCTGCTAGGCTTTCCAAGCATGAGGAACCGCATCCCTTCTACCCACAATCCCTTGCGGTTCGGGGTGGTTTCCTGTAGTCGGTCGGATTAACGAACCGCACCGCAGTTCTCTTGTTAGAGGACTGAGACTCTCGGTGTCGTTATTTGGTGCCACCAGAGTTCAAAGGTCATCGTCCTCACCTGGACAAACACACTGAACTAAAGTAGGAAACACTGCAGAGTTCAGATAAACCGATCAGAACATGCTGAGTGTGAACGCAGCCTTATTCTGATGAGCAACACCTGACCGACAGTGTCCAGAAAAGTCTGTGTTGTCTTGTCTACTAGATATATGTAGGAATAAATGGTGTGTAAAAAAACATTATAACATACCACAAAGTAATAATAAGATTTTTCTTCCTCATCCAGATAGCAGATCTCAGACTAAACAGGATTTTACTGGAAATCAAATGTTCCTGCCCCGTATCACACACACACACCCACAACATGCACCCACCAGTACCTGTTACTCATCGATTCGTTCCGCATTTTGTGAATAGATTTTTTTTTGTTTCTTGGGATTTTGATTCTAAAGGACTGGGGAACTCTTACACCTTTACACATTCACTCACACACACACAATACAAAAAAAATCACAATATATTTATCTAAAACTGAAATATAGTTGTTTGAGTTTTTGTTGTAGTGAGCTGTGGGTTTTGACGTTGGGTCTTATGCTGTGTTGTAGGGCGTATGACCTGAATATAGTTTTTACTTCAGTGCAGACTATATATCCTTTGTGAGGTTGACTAGAAATCTCAACACGGACTTGACTGATCTTAAGCACCGGGAGAGACCCGACCCTTCAGTCACACTGTCACAAAGTGATGGGGCTTTGGAGACAGATCAGATAGCGGAGGCAGTTAAACAGAGAGAGAGATAAATGAATGAACGTCTCACCTTGAGCAGAGCCAGAGCCACGTTGAAGATGATGTTCAGACCCTGCAGGACAGAGGAGGAGGAGGAGAGCTGGATTAGAGAAACAGAAACCTGCACAGACAACAGCTTCATCTTCATCTTTCCAGACTTTTTAAAGCCCAGCAGACTCCCTGACCTGGAAACTCCTGCCTAATACTATTTGTTTACTGTGATCATACCAAGGCATTACTATTAATTTGACAACGATATACTGATGTTTCAAAATGCGTCACGTAGCACCTTTCAATTTGTGTCTACCATTTTTATTGTTTATCTTATTGGCTTTTATTAGTTGCTACTTTATTGCCTGTAAACACTTTGTAAATGCTCTTTTGAAAGATGCTGCACAGATAAAGTTGATTATTATTGTTATTGTTATTAATAATAATAATAATTTTAAATGACAGGAGTTTTCAGCTGCAGCATGAAGGCGACGTCACTGAGTTACATCATCAACGTCTTCAAGAATAACAGAGAGGAAACAAATGGCATGAGGAGAGAGAGAGAGAGAGAGAGGGAGGGAGAGAGAGAGAGAGAGAGGGAGAGGGAGGGAGAGAGAGAGTAAAAGTAAAAGTGAAGGACAAAGAGAAATGGAAGGATAAACAAAAGAAACAGATTGAACTGAATTCAAATGTTACTGAATGTTTTATTCATTTTATTTTAGATTGATTCTATTATTGATATGCATCAGTAATCATTTACTGATCATTGTACAGCTGTTGAGTAGTTTTGTTGTTATTTATGTCTCATATACTCGACTGCTTCGAACACACAGCTTCTCCTTCCTGCTGTGTCAATACAATATAAGTGAATTTGACAAAGAGAGAGAGAGAGAGAGAGAGAGAGAGAGAGAGAGAGAGAGAGAGAGAGAGATGTGATGCTGATGTCAGCTCTGCATGGGAACACCCGTCTCCTCAGTCGCCCTGACAACCGGTTCACATGGCAACACAGAGCTAAAAATATCTGGACACCTCTAAAAATAACTGGAGAAAGAGAGAAAGAGAGAGAGAGAGAGAGAGAGACCTCTGTCTGCACACACCTATCTCTATAGGCCTCTAGATGGCGCTACAACGCTGAGGCAGCATCTGAGTGTGTGTGCGTGTGTTAGAGAGGGAGAGAGAGAGAGAGAGAGAGAGAGAGAGAGAGAGAGAGAGAGAGAGAGAGAGAGAGAGAGAGAGAGAACTTTGTTGTGCTACATTTGCTCTATTTTCTGTTAATGTACAGTCCTTGTCATGCTTTGGCAACATGAATGTGAAATTGAATGGAGGAAGGCTGTGTGTGTGTGTGTGTGTGTGTGTGTGTGTGTGAGGGAGTGAAATCATGTATTGTGTCATATCACAGTGTATGGCATCATATTGCATTGTATTGTGTCATACTGTTGTGTATCGTATTGTTTCATATCGTTTGTCATATGATAATGTATTGCATCCTATCTTATTCTATTATGTCATATAGTATTGAACTTTTATATTGTCATATATTATATTGTATCATACTGAATTGTCGCACTGTATTGTGTTACATCATATTATACTGTATTATTTCATATTGTATTATGTTGTCTTGTATTTGTTCAATCAAGCACATTTTAATTTGAGACTGAAGTGTAAGGAATACATAAACATGTTTTATCATTTTATATAAACTCTTTGATCAACTTATCACTGTGCAAAGAGAAGACTGACAGTTTGACTTCTGTCCACGATTTATTTAGCTCGCTACCATACATGCTAACACTATAGCACACAGTGTATGGTTTGGTTAGCAGATGCTAACAGCTAGCTGAGCATCATGCTGATGCAGCAGAGGAGCGGAGGCAACCCTCAAGTCAAGATGTGAAAATACAAGCAATATTCTCATTGCACAACAGCAAACTGATCAAAAGGTTTAACTGCCAAAAAGCTAAACCAAACTGAAAGAGAGGCAGCATCAGAGAGAGAGAGAGAGAGAGAGAGAGAGAGAGAGAGAGAGAGAGAGAACAGCTGATAGAGGGAGCAAGGAAAGAGAGACGTTGGCATAGAAAGCTAACAAGGAAGTAGAAAAGCAAAGATAAAGTGAGCAAGCAGAAGAAGAAACGATTGAGGGAAAGAGGATGAAGAAAGGAAGAAAAGATGATGGAGAGAGAACAATGAAAGAAGAAGCTGATAGAGAGAGCAAACAAGAGAAGAGAGGGAAGCTAATGGAGAGAATAATCAAAGAAAGAGAGAAGTTGACAGAGAGAGGGAACAAGGACAGAGGGAAAAGTTGCTGAAGGGAGAAGGAAAAGTTGATTGAGGGAAGATGAAAAAAGAGAGAAGTTAATGGAGAGTGAAAAAGAAAAGGGATGAGAAAGAAAAGTTGATAGAGGAAGGGAACAAGGAAAGAGAAATGAACGATGGAGAGAACAAACAAGAAAAGAGAAAAGCAGATAAAGAGCAGAAAGAGAGAGCACAACGAGAGAGAGGTGGATGGAGAAAAAAGAAAAGGGAAAAGTTGATAGAGAAAGCAAACAAGGAAAGACAAATAATGGCAGAGGAAGCGAGTGAGTAAAAAGAGAGATGATGGAGAGAACGAACAAGGACAAGAAAAGTTAACGAAGAGAGTGACAGAAAAGGGAAGAGAAAAAAAAATCAATAGAAAAAGAAGAGAGTAGATGACGGAGAGAGAGCAAGCAAGGAAGGAGAAAAGATGATGGAGAAAGGAAAGAAGGAAAGGAGAGAGGAGAGGAGACGAGGATCCGCTTAACGAGCAGATTCTCATCATGCGGCTCATTGGCTGAGAAAGACCTGGGAAACTTTTAATTGTTCTGCCTGGGGCCAATGGGAGGAGAGAGAGAGAGAGAGAGAGAGAGAGAGAGAGAGAGAGAGAGAGAGAGAGAGAGAAGAGGAAAGGAGAAGAGGAGGACTTGGACTTTTGATGTTCTCTAATGAAACATTTCACAACAAGACAGAGGAGAAAGTTACTAAAAACACATTAACAATTCACCAACTGTCTTTCACACACACACACACACACACACACACACACACACACACACACACACACACACACACACACACACACACACACACACACACACTCCTAACCTCCCTCTCTCCCTCCTTCCTTCCTTCCCTCCATCTCTAATTCCCTCCTAACTTCTCTCATTCCTTCTCCTTGCTTCTCTACCTCCATAGCACCCTCCTCCTTTCCTTCTATCCCTCCTAACCTCCCTCCCTCCTTCCTTCTCCTCCTTCCCTCTCTACCTCCATGGCACCCTCCTTCTTTCCTTCCATCCCTCCCTCTCCCTCCTAACCTCCATCTCTCCTTCCTTCCTCCACACATTCTTCACCCCTTCACTAACTCTCTCATCCTCTCTCCTTCCCTCCCTCCCTCCCACAATCCTAATCTTCCCTCCATCCCTCCTTCACTCTTCTCCTCCTTCTCTACCTCCATAGCACCCTCCTTCTTTCCTTCCTTCCTTCCCTCCCTCCTAACCTCCCTCCATCTCTCTCTAGCTCCCTCCTATCCTCCCTCTCTCCTTCCTTCCTCCAGACGTTCTTCCCTCCTTCACCAACTCATCCTCCCTCTTCCCCTTCCCCCCACAACTCCTAATCTCCCTCCTTCCTTCCCTCCCTCATCTCTAATTCCCTCCTTACCTCCCTCCCTCCTTTCTTCTCCTCCTTCCCTCTCTACATCCATAGCACCCTCCTGCTTTCCTTCTATCCCTTCCTTCCTTCTCCTCCTTCCCTCTACCTCCATAGCACCCTCCTTCTGTCCTCTCATCCCTCCCTCCTAACCTCCTTCTCTCCTTCCTTCCTCCAGACGTTCTTCCCTCCTTCACTAACTCTCTCATTCTCTCTCATCTTCTTTCCTTTCTTCCCTCCCTCCTAACCTCCCTCAATCCCTCTCTATCTCACTCCTAACCTCCCTCCTTCTCGCTCCTCCCTCTCTCTACCTCCATAGCACCCTCCTTCTGTCCTCCCATCCCTCCCTCCTAACCTCCTTCTCTCCTTCCTTCCTCCAGACGTTCTTCCCTCCTTCACTAACTCTCTCATTCTCTCTCATCTTCTTTCCTTTCTTCCCTCCCTCCTAACCTCCCTCAATCCCTCTCTATCTCACTCCTAACCTCCCTCCTTCTCGCTCCTCCCTCCCTCTCTACCTCCATAGCACCCTCCTTCTTTCCTTCCATCCCTCCCTCTCCCTCCTAACCTCCATCTCTCCTTCCTTCCTCCACACATTCTTCACCCCTTCACTAACTCTCTCATCCTCTCTCCTTCCCTCCCTCCCTCCCACAATCCTAATCTTCCCTCCATCCCTCCTTCACTCTTCTCCTCCTTCTCTACCTCCATAGCACCCTCCTTCTTTCCTTCCTTCCTTCCCTCCCTCCTAACCTCCCTCCATCTCTCTCTAGCTCCCTCCTATCCTCCCTCTCTCCTTCCTTCCTCCAGACGTTCTTCCCTCCTTCACCAACTCATCCTCCCTCTTCCCCTTCCCCCCACAACTCCTAATCTCCCTCCAAACTTCCCTCCCTCATCTCTAATTCCCTCCTTACCTCCCTCCCTCCTTTCTTCTCCTCCTTCCCTCTCTACATCCATAGCACCCTCCTTCTTTCCTTCTATCCCTTCCTTCCTTCTCCTCCTTCCCTCTACCTCCATAGCACCCTCCTTCTGTCCTCCCATCCCTCCCTCCTAACCTCCTTCTCTCCTTCCTTCCTCCAGACGTTCTTCCCTCCTTCACTAACTCTCTCATCCTCTCTCATCTTCTTTCCTTCCTTCCCTCCCTCCTAACCTCCCTCAATCCCTCTCTATCTCACTCCTAACCTCCCTCCTTCTCGCTCCTCCCTCCCTCTCTACCTCCATAGCACCCTCCTTCTTTTCTTTTATCCCTCCCTCCATCTGTCCTAACTTCCCTCCCTCCTTCCTTCTCTACCTCCATAGCACCCTCCTTCTTTCCTCCCATCCCTCCCTCCTAACCTCTTTCCCTCCTTCACTAAATCTCTCATCCTCTCCTTCCCTCGCTCCCTTCCTCGCAACTTCCCTCCCTCCTTCCTTCTCCTCCTTCCCTCTCTACATCCATAGCACCCTCCTTCTTTCCTTCCATCCCTCCTTCCTTCTCCTCCTTCCCTCTCTACCTCCATAGCACCCTCCTTCTTTCCTCTCATCCCTCTCTCCTAACCTCTTTCCCTCCTTCACTAAATCTCTCATCCTCTCATCTTCTTTCCTTCCTTCCCTCCCTCCTAACCTCCCTCAATCCCTCTCTATCTTACTCCTAACCTCCCTCCTTCTTGCTCCTCCCTCCGTCTCTACCTCCATAGCACCCTCCTTCTTTCCTTCTATCCCTCCCTCCATCTGTCCTAACTTCCCTCCCTCCTTCCTTCTCCCCCTTCCCTCTCTACCTCCATAGCACCCTCCCTCCTAACCGCTTTCCCTCCTTCACTAAATCTCTCATCCTCTCCTTCCCTCGCTCCCTTCCTCCCAACTTCCCTCCCTCCTTCCTTCTCCTCCTTCCCTCTCTACCTCCATAGCACCCTCCTTCTTTCCTCCCATCCCTCCCTCCTAACCTCTTTCCCTCCTTACTAAATCTCTCATCCTCTCCTTCCCTCGCTCCCTTCGTCCCAACTTCCCTCCCTCCTTCCTTGCTTCAGCCCTCCCTCCCCCTCTCCCTCGCTCCCTCCCTCCCTCCCTCGCTCCCTCCCTCCCTCGCTCCCTCCCTCCCCTCCCCCTCTGTGCAGAGTGTTAAGCGCGGTCGTACCTCGCAGAGCAGCAGGTCGGTGATGTGGAACACCATGCAGAGGGGGAACTTGGCGGTGAAGAGGGTGAGGAACCACTGGGAGGCGTACATGTGAGCCTCCAGGTTCAGATCCTGGAAGTGAGCCCACAGGTCAGGAAGCTGCTCCTGCAGGAGGAGGAGGAAGAGGAGGAAGAGGAGGAAGAGGAGGAGGGGGAGGAGGAGGGGGAGGGGGAGGAGGAGGAAGAGGAAGAGGAGGATGAGGAGGGGGAGGGAGAGGAGGAGGATGAGGAGGAAAGGGAGGAGGAGGAGGGAGAGGAGCAGGAGGAGGAAGAAGAGGAAGAGGAGGAGGAGGAGGAGGAGGAGGAGGAGCAGGAAGAGGGGGAGGAAGAGGAGGAGGATGAGGAGGAAAAGGAGGAGGAGGAGGGAGAGGAGCAGGAGGAAGAGGAAGAGGAAGAGGAGGAGGAAGAGGAGGGAGAGGAGGAGGGGCAGGAAGAGGAGAGGAGGGCGGATCAGTTAATCTCATTGAGATCCATAACTCTTTTCCAAAAGAGACCCGAGAACAAAACAAAACCATAAAGCTGACCAAGAAAATACGCACAATGCATTATAAAACATTATAAAACTTTACAAAACGCTAAAAACGTAAATACGTAAAGATAAAAACATACTACATTAAACAAAGCAATTACACACATCATAGAAAATGTGAGATATCACCGCTTACAAATCACTGAGGGGAGCGAGGAAGTCATATTTCAAAATGCTCTGCAGTCTTTTCTGTCTCTAAAGGTGCACAGTACCAGAAATCTGCCTCGCCAAGTTCAGAATTCATGCGTAGTTTATCATCTGATTGTGGGAGTATGAGAAAATTACATATTCATTCATTCTTATTCATTCCCTTTTATGAATCATTCTCTTTCCTAATAGAACTGCTCATCATCGTCTTGGCTGATTTCCCCAAAACTGTGTGATCTGATAAGGACCGGAGGTATCTGCACTGGAGAAGAGAGACAGGCGAAGGTAAAGACGACTCTTCCTTGTCCTTAACTGTGAAATCCAGCATGATGAACTGTCTCTCCCATCCAGGTCCAAGACAGATTTTAACGTTCAAGATGTTTCTCCTTACAGCTGTAAGACATTCTGGTCATCTGGTCAGTGGTTTGTGCCTTTTATTTAAGTGAATATTGTGATATCTTCTATAGGACACTGACACAAGATCATACCAGGACACATGATGCATTCTTCCTACATGTTTTTTATTCCATACTTTCTCCTGACCTTAATGTCTTGGACTGGATTTGAAGATTTCGGTCGGTATTCAGTCTGATGTGTGCTGATAGTGGCTGGTGGGCCTGACTGCCAACTAGGCCACATCACAGCATGGCTGAAGATTATTCTTCACAACAGCACATATCATAAGATGCCGAATGACAGCGGGTCTACAGCTACATGAAATGTGTCAGCATGGAAGTTGGGACTCGACACCAGACTTTTTCAAAGATCTGGAAATGATCCAATTCATTTTGAATACTGAGAGACTAGAGACCAGAAAAATCTGATTTTGCTCACATTGCTATCAGATCTTTGCATAATTTCATTTCACTCATCCAGGTAGTAAGATGTCCAAAAAATAAAAGCAAAATCCACTGGACTTATAATTGAAGCGTTGAAGACGTTTCAGGACCGATGAAGCCACTCAACATACAGAGTATTGCTGCTGGTTTCTTATTCTGCCAGGTAGTTTCCATTCTAGCTGTCCAATCAGGGAGTGTTTAGACCTGGGACAACAGGTGAGTGCAATTAATTATTCTGGATTCAGTATTCTGGGTCCAGAGGACCAGGACTGAGAGCTGCAGATGATCTGCATCAGTCTGTACTCAAACAGCCACAGAGCGCAAACAAGCAGCAAGAGATGGAGAGGCAGACAGATTTAAATTCAGTCAGTCAGTCATCTTTATTTGATCTGAACTCACTGAGAGGAGACTCTCCTTTCTGAGTTAGAGATGGGAAGAAGAAAACATAAAGTAGAGACAGTCAAATATAGACAGTAAAAACCATCAATCAATATATTCCCAATGAAACTTAATCCTGTTCATTATAGATTATTCACCTCCTCCTCTCCTCTTCCTTCACCTCCTCCTTTCCTCTACCTTCTCCTCCTCTCCTCTACCTTCACCTCCTCCTCTCCCCTCCTCCTTTCCTTTACCTTCACCTCCTCTCTTCTTCCTTCACCTCCTCCTCTCCTCTTTCTTCACCTCCTCCTCTCCTCTACCTTCACCTCCTCTTCTCCTCTACCTTCATCTCCTCCTCTCCTCTACCTTCACCTCCTCCTTTCCTTTACCTTCATCTCCTCCTCTCCTCTACTTTCACCTCCTCCTCTCCTCTACTTTCACCTCCTCCTCTCCTCTACCTTCACCTCCTCCTCTCCTCTACCTTCACCTCCTCCTTTCCTCTACCTTCCTCTCCTCCTGTACTCACCTCCTCCTCTCCTCTACCTTCACCTCCTCCTCTCCTCTACCTTCACCTCCTCCTTTCCTTTACCTTCATCTCCTCCTCTCCTCTACTTTCACCTCCTCCTTTCCTCTACCTTCCTCTCCTCCTGTACTCACCTCCTCCTCTCCTCTACCTTCACCTCCTCCTTTCCTTTACCTTCACCTCCTCCTTTCCTTTACCTTCATCTCCTCCTCTCCTCTACTTTCACCTCCTCCTCTCCTCTACCTTCACCTCCTCCTTTCCTCTACCTTCCTCTCCTCCTGTACTCACCTCCTCCTCTCCCATATCTTACTCCTCTACTCTCGGCCAGTCACGCTCATATGTTGTGAGAAATAAACTTTTCTATGTGTTTCTTCTGTCTTTCTGCATCACTTCTCTATCCTCCATGATCCTTCTCAGGTCACAGGAACACTTGTTTCATCTACTGTCTGGGTGCTGTGACCTCTGACCTCTGACCTCATTACTATTGGTTGCTTGTAATGTTGGTGATAAAAGCATCAGATAAATGACTCAAAGCTAAATGTTAGTGTGTCAGTCCTGTATTGTGTAACTGTCGTTTTTTGTCAGTTTAACTTGTTTCTTGTTCTTCTATCTTTTTCTTTGTTATTAAGGCGATATATAAATAAAGTTGGCTTGACAAATGTGTCGGTTAACCAAGTCACACTCTTGATTCTAATTCTATAAAATGCAATAGACCACATGGGAAGAGGTGACAGCTGTAGATTTGACAGAGCAAAGTGTGTGTGAGTGAGTGTGTATGTGTGTGTGTGTGTATGTGTGCGTGTGTGTGTGTCTTAACGTCCGTACAAACGCATGTAAAGGATTCAATCAGCCCAGATAGCGATCTCTGACAGCCAACACTTACAGCGCTGCGTGACACCTGACTGGATCAGATAGCAAGCCTATCCCACCTGTATGCTAACAGTTAGCGGTCGATGCTAACGGCCTTACCTTGAGGACGCGGTCGATGCTAACCGGATTGATCCTGGTTCTGAAAGATAGCCGCTAACAGGGCTAAAGTGGATTTGGAGGCCAAATTAAACTCCACTTACAGAGTGGATTTAGGCTCTAACAGCTGAGCTGGAGGGACTTTGACACCAGCAGTCATCAGCTTCACTGTGTTCAGTCTACAGTCTGCAGGTCTCTCTCTCACACACACACACACACACACACACACACACACACACACACACACACACACTTGCAACAACCTGATCTCACACAAGTGCATGAAATGAACTCGACCTGTTAACACCAAATTTTGTGTTGCTGGCACGTAAAGTGTTAAAATTGCGTTTTCCCAGCAGGACATGGTTCCATGAAGGAGACACGACTATAAACAGGAAGTAGTGTCACACTGAAGTAGCTCAGTGTGGAGCCAAGATAGCTGGATATGTGAAGCAAATTTCATGTCTTTCAAAATTATGATGTGGACGATATGACATTTTTAATTTTGACCTGTAACTGTTGCGCCCCCTTTGGATCAATCATTGTTTGTGGAACTAATAAAACTAATAAAAAACGAATAAAACTAATGAAACTGGTGTCCAAGAAAACATGTCATGGATGAACAAACAAATGGATAAACAAAAACAAATGAATGGAGACGGACCCGTAGTTCCCGTCGGAGTTCATCGTATCTGTCTATCCATCTGTCTGTCATGGTCTTCTTCTCATGTTATTATTGTTACGTTACATTCCAGCACATCATGACACACGGCATTACTAACCTGCAGCAGCTTCTCCAGCTGGTAGAACTTGCAGTGAAGATCCTCAAAGTTGTTCTTGTAGAGCGCTCTGAGGCCGTACTCATACATGATCTTCACCAACACGCAGAAGGCCTGCTCCTCTGGCATCTGAAACAACACAGACCAGCGTCAACATCTGGAACAACATAGACCAGCGTCAACATCTGGAACAACATAGACCAGCGTCAACATCTGGAACAACATAGACCAGCGTCAACATCTGAAAAAACATGGACCAGCGTCAACATCTGAAACAACATGGACCAGTGTCAACATCTGAAACAACATGGACCAGCGTCAACATCTGGAACAACACGGACCAGCGTCAACATCTGGAACAACACAGACCAGCGTCAACATCTGAAACAACACGGACCAGCGTCAACATCTGAAACAACACGGACCAGCGTCAACATCTGAAACAACATGGACCAGCGTCAACATCTGGAACAACGGACCAGCGTCAACATCTGAAACAACATGGATCAGCGTCAACATCTGGAACAACATGGACCAGCGTCAACATCTGGAACAACGGACCAGCGTCAACATCTGAAACAACACGGACCAGCGTCAACATCTGGAACAACACGGACCAGCGTCAACATCTGGAACAACACGGACCAGCGTCAACATCTGAAACAACACGGACCAGCGTCAACATCTGGAACAACACGGACCAGCGTCAACATCTGAAACAACACGGACCAGCGTCAACATCTGAAACAACACGGACCAGCGTCAACATCTGAAACAACACGGACCAGCGTCAACATCTGGAACAACACGGACCAGCGTCAACATCTGGAACAACACGGACCAGCGTCAACATCTGGAACAACACGGACCAGCGTCAACATCTGAAACAACACGGACCAGCGTCAACATCTGGAACAACATGGACCAGCGTCAACATCTGGAACAACACGGACCAGCGTCAACATCTGAAACAACATAGACCAGCGTCAACATCTGGAACAACACGGACCAGCGTCAACATCTGGAACAACATGGACCAGCGTCAACATCTGGAACAACATGGACCAGCGTCAACATCTGGAACAACATGGACCAGCGTCAACATCTGAAACAACATGGACCAGCGTCAACATCTGAAACAACATGGACCAGCGTCAACATCTGGAACAACATGGACCAGCGTCAACATCTGGAACAACATGGACCAGCGTCAACATCTGGAACAACATAGACCAGCGTCAACATCTGAAACAACATGGACCAGCGTCAACATCTGGAACAACATAGACCAGTGTCAACATCTCAAACAACACGGACCAGCGTCAACATCTGGAACAACACGGATCAGCGTCAACATCTGAAACAACACGGACCAGCGTCAACATCTGGAACAACGGACCAGCGTCAACATCTGAAACAACATGGATCAGCGTCAACATCTGGAACAACATGGACCAGCGTCAACATCTGGAACAACACGGACCAGCGTCAACATCTGAAACAACACGGACCAGCGTCAACATCTGGAACAACACGGACCAGTGTCAACATCTGGAACAACACGGACCAGCGTCAACATCTGAAACAACACGGACCAGCGTCAACATCTGGAACAACACGGACCAGCGTCAACATCTGGAACAACACGGACCAGCGTCAACATCTGGAACAACACGGACCAGCGTCAACATCTGGAACAACACGGACCAGCGTCAACATCTGGAACAACACAGACCAGCGTCAACATCTGGAACATGGACCAGCGTCAACAACAGACCTGTAAACTCACCGTTTCCACTACGAACCTCAAACTGCCCCAAAGTGCCTTTCAGACTTCCTGAATACTGTTCCAATCCTCTGATATAATAACAGTTGGGCTGAATAACGCTCCTATTATCTCACATACAATCTTCAACAGCACTTTTCTCAGTCTATTTGCTTAGTCATTACAGTCCAGGCCACATGTACGTAAATCAATCAGATTTGCGTAAAGACTCCAAACTTGGTCTACATGTACAGTTTGACGGCCCGAACATTTTCAGAATTGGAATAATTGCTAAGATGGTATCTATTGTCTGTGACGGCCATTTTTCTTTCCTCCATTACCAGAAAATGGGGTTTCCTCCATATCTGCTGAACTCACCATGACACGGTTTGATAACATATCTCCGCCTCTCCAAAATGTCTCCACCTTGTTTTGATGGCCACAGGATAAAATACGGCTAAGGAAAGCGTCATGAACTGTTCAGATCATCATGTGATGGTGAATTCAATTAAAGAAATACAATGAAATTGCAATTTTAGAAGAAGGTAATATTGCAGTTTTATTATCTATGACAAGCCGGCAGATGGGAACAAATTAGCAGATATGGAGGAAAACCAATTTGCTTGAAAAATGGACTAACATTTTTGCAATGGCTCCAATTCTGAAAACGTCCGGTCTATTGAATTAAACTGCATGTTGACCAATTTTGTTGCTTTAACGCAAATCTGAACAATTTGGCGAATTTCTGGCCTATTTTTCCTGGCTATTAGCAAACTTATAGTTTGCAGAATGTATTTCACAGAATTATTCTGACTGTCCCAAATGTATTTTGTGGATCCAGGACATCAGGACGGTTTGTTTGGAGCCCTGAAGGAGATTTGGTCCCAACACACACACACACACACACACACACACACACACACACACACACACACACACACACACACACACACACACACACACACACACACACACACCAGTCAAAACAAGACTCTGATTCATTTTGTCCCTTTCTGGAATTCAGTTATAATTGGGCCCAGTGATACTAGACCAGACCAGGGTCAGATAAAATACTGTGTTTGCAAACCCCACCCATCTGAGACTGCAAGAGGATTAAAAACAAACGCTACGATTCATTTTGGGATATTATTTGACCCGGGTTTGACTAAAACACTTCATAACTGAAAACCTCCAAACAAGGTGAGACTAGACAGAGGAAAAATCTAGAAAACAACACTTCCTCAGTAACAACCTGAGAGAGAGAGAGAGAGGGAGAGAGAGAGAGAGAGAGAGAGAGAGAGAGAGAGAGAGAGAGAGAGAGGAGAGAGAGAGAAGGTGAAGGTGTGAAAGACGAGGTGAACCAGAGAGTGAGTGTTGATGCTGGAGATGAGGGGGGATTCGGACGTGTGTGTGTGTGTGTGTGTGTGGTGAGGTGTTTGTGCACAAGTGTGTGTTTGCCTGTGAGTGATTTAGTATGTGTGTGTGTGTGTGTGTGTGTGTGTGTGTGTGTGTGTGTGTGTGTGCGCAAGTGTGCAAGTGTGCTTGTGAGTTGCTTGGATGGATGATGATAAGGTGCTTGAGAGAAAGCATAAAACTGTGTGTGTGTTGTATGAGATTGTTTCTCCTCACACACACACACACACACACACACACACACACACACACACACACACACACACGGTGAGGTGGTGTTTAATCAGAGTGAAAGTGTGTGTTTGGGGTTGAATGGGCTCCTGCAGGTAAACCTGAAGCTCCATTAATATTCCTGACAACCTCCTGATCCCTGCACTCCTCTCTCCTCCATAACCTCTCCTCTCTTCCTCCTCCTCTCCCTTTATAACCTCTCCTCTCTTCCTCCTCCTCTCTCCTCCATAACCTCTCCTCTCTTCCTCCTCCTCTCCCTTTATAACCTCTCCTCTCTTCCTCCTCCTCTCCCTTTATAACCTCTCCTCTCTTCCTCCTCCTCTCCCTTTATAACCTCTCCTCTCTCCTTCCTCCTCTCCCTTTATAACCTCTCCTCTCTTCCTCCTCCTCTCTCCTCCATAACCTCTCCTCTCTTCCTCCTCCTCTCCCTTTATAACCTCTCCTCTCTCCTTCCTCCTCTCCCTTTATAACCTCTCCTCTCTCCTTCCTCCTCTCCCTTTATAACCTCTCCTCTCTTCCTCCTCCTCTCCCTTTATAACCTCTCCTCTCTTCCTCCTCCTCTCCCTTTATAACCTCTCCTCTCTCCTTCCTCCTCTCCCTTTATAACCTCTCCTCTCTCCTTCCTCCTCTCCCTTTATAACCTCTCCTCTCTCCTTCCTCCTCTCCCTTTATAACCTCTCCTCTCTCCTTCCTCCTCTCCCTTTATAACCTCTCCTCTCTTCCTCCTCTCACCTCCCCTCCTCCATAACCGTTCCTCTCTTTCTCCTCTCCTCCACAACCTCTCATCCTCCTCTATAACCTCTCCCCTCTTCCTCCTGTCTCCTCTCCTCCATAACCTATTTAACCTCTCCTCCTCCTCCATAACCTCCCCTCCTCTTCCTCCTCCTCTATCACCTCTCCTCTCTTCCTCTCTTACCTCTCCTTCTCTAAACTCTCCTCCACCTCCATAACATCTCCTCTCTCCTTCCTCTTCCTCCTCCTCTCTCACCTCTCCTCCCCTCCTCTCTAAAATCTCCTTCTCCTCTCCTCCGGTATAACCTCTCCTCCTCTCCTTCCCTATAACCTGTCCTCCTCCTCTTCCTCCTCTTCTCTTCCTCTCCTTCTCTCCTCCTGCTACATAACCTCAACCTCTTCTCTCCTCACCTCCATTCCTCTCCTTCCATCTCTCCTCTGTACCTCCTCTGCTCCTCTCTCCTCCATCATTGATTCTCTTCTCTTTCTCTCTTCCTCCTCCTCCTCTCTCCACCCCATCTCTTTCCCACTTTACTCACCTCTCCTCCTCCTCCTCCTCCTCCTCTCTCTCTCTAACCTCTCCTCACCTTGTTGGCTGGACTCCAACTAGACCTCTCTCTCTCCTTCACCTCCTCCATCACTCCTCCTCTCCCTCCCTCATCTCTCTTTAAAGTCAAACTGAAATGAAAAATGACTTGTTTGCCCTTTTTGTCTCTTTCTAACTGTCACACCACACAACTATCTGACAATTTATGCCGATAAATGATGAAAAAATTGATTTTCTTGTACTTTTATATCAAAATCTCATTACTTTTACTTCCTGGATAACAGTGTGTGTGTGTGTGTGTGTGTGTGTGTGTGTGTGTGTGTGTGTGTGCACATGAGTGAGTGAATGTGTGACTACTGTATGTAAAACCTTGCAAATGAATGTGTGTGTACATGTGAGTGAATGTGCGTCTGTATTCCTGCACGTGAATGTGTGTGTACGTCTGTGTGTGCATGCACGTGAGTGAATGTGTGTGTGTGTGTGTGTCTTTTCCACCTCACCATCACTTTCCCACTCCTCCTTTTCTGTCTGAACATCATCTCCACACTTTCAGCTTCTCTCTCTCTCTCTCTCTCTCTCTCCCTCTCTCTCTCTCTTTCTCTCCATTCATCCACATCATTCTGCTGTAAACTGTTTTCATTTCAGTGTTTCGTCTTCAGTCTGAACTCCTCTCCGTCGTCTTTCATCTCTTTCTTTCAGCCAGGACATTCCTTCTATCCTCTCTCGCTCTCTTTCACACCTACCATTCTCTCTCTCTCTCTCTCTCTCTCTCTGAGTTCATTCAGTCCATCATGAAGCTGCCTTGGTTCTGCTCTATCAGACCTTGTAAAAGCTAACACAGACTGGAGGAATGTGATGTGATTTGTGAAACACGTGGCCGACATTTTCTTTCCACCTGTTTCATTTTCTGCTTGGATCTCATCTGACTGCTTTCCTGTCAAACTCATTTTCATCACAGTCATTCAAAACCATATTCATCAATAAACTGAACGGGGCAAATGTTTTTACTTTTATTTTTCTTATCAGCTTCACTGTAGCATTTTGTTATGTGTTGTTGGTTATGTTACTGGGTCTTCAGTGTGTTGCTGCTGTGACAGTATCTATCCATCTATCTATCTATCTATCTATCCATCTATTTATCTATCTATCTATCTATATATCTATCTATCTATTTATTTTTGTGAAGGATTTTGTGATGATGGATGATGGATGGATGGATGGATGGATGGATGATGGATGGATAGATGGATGGATGATGGATGGATAGATGATGGATGGATGGATGGATAGATGATGGATGGATAGATGGATGGATGGATGATAGATGGATAGATGGATGGATGGATGATGGATAGATGGATGGATGGATGGATGATGGATGGATGGATGGATAGATGATGGATGGATGGATGATGGATGGATGGATGGATGGATGATGGATGGATGGATGGATAGATGATGGATGGATGGATGGATAGATGATGGATGGATAGATGGATGGATGGATGGATGATGGATGGATGGATAGATGGATAGATGGATGGATGGATGGATGGATAGATGGATGGATGGATGGATAGATGGATAGATGGATAGCTGGATGGATGGATGGATGGATAGATGGATGGATGGATAGATGGATGGATGGATGGATGGATGGATGATGGATGGATGGATGGATGGACAGTTGGTTTACTCACGTGCAGCAGAAGAACGGCAGCTAGGAACGACTGACCCTGACAATAACCGATCTCCTCATCATAGACAGAGTAAGCCTGAAAGAGAGAGAGAGAGAGAGAGAGAGAGAGAGAGAGAGAAAGAGAGAAAGAGAGAGAGAGATCAGCTTATCTTATTCATTCAGTAACGGTACATTCAGATTACGGGCTACAAAGCAACAGGAGGTCATTCACTTTCAATGGAAGCCACAAACTCCAGAGTGTAAAGTGTAGCAGATACACACTGAAGTTCAGCTGCTTCCGCTTCTTCCCATGCTCTGATGATGCGGTGAAGCGTCAACCAATCAGAGCAGAGGGAACGATCATTTGCCAAAAACGAGACAAAAACGAAGCTGTGACACAGTGTGACAACCTGATGACATCATGAACGGTCAGCGAATGATGAGACAGATACAGGCGGGACACGTGGTAACGCTACACAACTGGCATTAGTGGTCAAAATAAATAAATGTTCTGTTGGTGGTCTATACACACGCTAAGAGCAATAATTATACTTGTTTGTTCTTAGAAAATGTACCAGTCAGTAATCAACTAATTTCATCTGCGTCTGCTTCTCCAGGTTTGTAGGAACTTTGGGGGTAAGGCTGACGTTCATTAATCAGTTAATTAACAGTACATCTCATTTTTAGTTTCCACAATTAATATTCATTGCACTTTGTGATATTAAAACATTTATGTTCATTTGGAATGCCCACTGTAGTTGAAAACAGTCAAGATGTTCAAATTCTTCCAAAAAAAATCACCAACTAATTATCATAACTAAGAATTGTGATCAAAATATCCAACTAGAATAAGATGGATTATCATTTTAGCCATAACTGTACAGTCCTAGTTGAGGTAGAAGTGCAACAGATAGACAGCTCCACATCTGCAAAGCACTCAGTAAGTCCAGAATAATATTTTTAACAACATTATAAATTTCAGCTTCTTTTAACAGAACGTTCCAGAGTGGAGAACAAGAACAAGTCGTCTCTAAACCGCTTCATCTTCCAGCTCCGTGCCCTGAGTCCCGTCACTGTAATGTAAATGTTGTCTGAGCGTTAAAACACACAGGACATTTCCTAAGAGACAGATTCTCCCCAGTACCAGCGACCCCTGAGGACGCTCTCTCTCTCTCTATCTCTCTCTCTATCTTTCTCTCTCTCTACGTTTCTCTTTGTCACTGCCAGCCTCTCTCTATCACGCTCTCTCTGGTTTCTTCTTTTTCCCCTTTTCTCCCTCTAACAGGCGTCAACTCACTGAACCCTGAGCTATGGAAAAGTCCCTGCTGGGCTTGGGCCATATCCCAAATATTATATCTCGACGCTGTCCCGCCAAAATATCGCAATATACGATATCATACTGTCTCTGGTACAGCGTCGCATCATTATACCCTTGATGAAAAACACACAAGCTGAACACTTACACCTTTACATTTTAGACACTTTGTTGACGGTGAATCCAGAGCAACTTCAAATGAGTCGATGTGTGTGAGTGTGTGAGTGTGTGAGTGTGTGTCCAGATATCTGAGCCCGGTGTGGATGTTTAATGGAGGCGTCCTGCGTTGCTGTCAGCGCCGTAATTTACACGCTGACATGTTTGATGGAGTGTGGCGTTCACACGTCCCCGCCTCAGCTGGGAGAAATGTACGCCGACAGATGGATGGGGGGGAGGTCCTGGTAGGTGAAATCTAAATTTGTCAACCTGAACACATTAATAGGCTCGGGGGGGGGGGGGGGCGGATTATTATAATATATGCAACGTCTAGTTTCAGGTAAGCAATCTGATTGGTCAAAGAAGCGTTACATAATGCACGCTTGCTTTATTGGTCGCTGTGCCAACTCTTGTAGTAGTTTGCAATATTTCTTCTTTCTTGTCTTTTTTTTAATCTTTTTTATCAACACTATTTCCAGTAGCTTTAAAAGGACGGTGAAAAAATGGCTGATGGATAAGATTCCTCACTGAAAGCCATTTTAGTGGCATCTTAACTTATTGGATTATTGGTGATAATTTTGATTTTATGTAGAATTTATGAATTGTTTACATTGTATAAGACATACAGCATTTGTATATTACTGGTCTGTTGTTGTATTTATTGTTATATTGACTCACTGACACTGTGCTTCTCCTGCTGGTCTTGCCCGTAGTCTTCTTGGACTAGAGGACCACAATGGAAATAAGTCCTGGACTTTCTTGTGTTTTATCCTTGATTGGTTTTTAAAAATCAAGCAGCTGGAAGTTTTCCCATTACTTTGAATTGATCTCAGTCAAGGATGCAAAGAACATTCTGGTCCGCTGTAAACTTTGTGTGGCAGCAAAACTCTTTCCACAGCAAAAAACACAACATCCAGTTTTTTTAAAGCAACTGATACAGAAACACAGCGATGAGAAACTCAGAGAAACAAGGAGCCGCTGCTGCCAACGAGACAGAAACCGAACGAATGGAATAAATTACTGCTGCTGCTGAGGAATTAGTAAAGTAATGTGATTACTTTTTAAATGAATAATATGTAAAGAGTGATTGATTATATTTTCTGAGTAACTTGCCCGACACTGGAGGTGACGGTACAAAACTTTAGATTTTCTGCTTTCTGCTTTCTGTCCACAGCTGAAGCAGTGATTTCTGTAAATTCAGTGTGTGGAGTTTGGCTGTAAGAGGACATCTGGAGGCTGCTGGGACGGCAGCGCGGCCTGAAGACGCCGGGTCACAGGTCGGTCCTGAAACAGCCAGCGTGACCGCCGGCGCCCGCCCGTCCTGTCAGAGAGTCCTTGAGCGGGACGCTGAGCCCCCGCCTGCTCTGGACAGGAGGCTTAACACTGAAAATAGCAAAAGGATACGGAAACCAGCTGAGAAGGGCAGAGCGCCAGCGGCAAACTGGAGAGGAAGAGAGCGCCTAAATGTACATTATTATCGCAGTAATATTGTGGATACTGTTTTGAATGGAGCAGATCTGTGACTCACTCTATATGGAAATAAAAATGCGAGAGGGCGTTTAGACCTTAGTTGACAGAAACACTGAAATGGGAAAACAGAGATAAAGCTTACGAACACTTCTCTGCTCTGGATTTTATTCTGTATATTGTTGGTTTATGTAAATGGAACTTTCTTCTATGAATATCCAAACCTGGGAAAAGCTCCTATTTTGATTATAAAAAACTGAATAAGATGATGACGCATGCAAACACCTTCAACTATTTACTGTTAGACTTCGTAGCCTGAGATCGGTCTCCATTGGGGAAGGGATGATATATCAAAAATTCAATATATCACAATGCAAAAACATGACAATACAGATCGTGGGTGAGAAAAATGAATCAGCAACCTGCTGATTTTTGCTAGTCATATTCTGCTTCAGTAAAGCAGAAATATTACACATTTAACCTTTAAGTGAAAGAAAAACTGGAGTAAAGTACAGGTACTTGAAAATCTTACTTAAGTACAGTAATGAAGTGTTTTAACTTTGTTGCTTCCCCCTCCGCTCCCAGCGGGAACATGTGGAGCGCTGAGCTCAGCCGACCTTCCCCCGAGAAATAAAGGTTAGAAAATAAAAACCCCGGCTTATCACTGATTAGGACATGAAGATGAATATAAACTCTGTCCTGGATCCTCTGTGCCTGTGACCCACTCAGCGCACGCCTCAAGATCCAGCCAACCTTATCAACAGCCAATCTACATGGATTTGCATACAAATGAAGGCCGGCTCGCCGCTGACCTAGTTGGGTCCGGACTAGACGCTAACCCTCGGTGACAGGCCTCCCAGAGCGCCGGCCAGAGGAGCAACACTTCTACATCACAGTCTAATTCATCATTCTACCGCTACTTTTCATTCTAATGAATAAACAAAACACTTTTATCTGTGGGATCTGTGTTTGTGTTAAACTTATCTTAACCTCTGAAAGTACGCTTCTTTAATCTGAAAGTTTGCTTCGTGCTCGCACATTATAACGCACCATTATAAGCCAGTTTACTTAATGAACTGTTGCAGCGGATTAGATGTTACCATGCTGTCTGTATGCCTGTTAGTATTATAAAGTTGTCACTTCTGGCTCTTCTACAGTCAAATCTGTTTGAGTCGGAATAGCAAATGACATGACAGGCTACATAAAGGTGCAAATAACCTGCAGATTAACATCCAGGAGGTTGTTTGCTCCGACCAGCACCAAACTTACACTTTGACAACAACTTCACACCAGTAAGGCTTTACTCTCCAGGACCAAACTGAACTAGGGCTATAAACAATTAATCGAAATTTTATCGAAATCGCAATATGGCCTACTGCAATTTTCAAATCGCAGGAGGCGCAATATTTGTTAAAGGCGAAATGTGTGTCAAAATAGCATTTTAAATGAAATATTGTCGTGCTGCAGAGATGTCCTGCCTACACATCATATTCTACAGACTTAAGAAAACATCTTTGTTTGGTACAGATCCCCGAAAAAATCACACCATAATCATGTTTTTCAATGAAAATGAGAATAATGATGTAAAAATGATCATTCCCTCTAATATCGCGAATCATATCGCAATTGCAATATCAGTCAAAATAATCGCAATTAAATATTTTTTCAAAATCATTCAGCCCTAAACTGAACAACCGCTGATAAAACGGATAAAAGAGCTGGTCTGTCTGTCTGGTTATCCTGAGAGTTCATGTGTCTTGTGAACCTTGCAGAGTTTCCTGCAGGTTGTTAGTCCTCAGGTTGTGTGCTGGCAGATCTGGATGGAAGGACACCGAGTCAATCATTAAGCAATTTAAATACAGTATGCTGCTTTATGGGCGAGTTTTATGTTTTTCTTTCCACATATTTCCACGATTTTCTGACCACTAGAGGGTGACAGAAACGGCAAAACATTTTGTAAATACACACAGCAAACCTACTGGGGACAGAAGCCCTGAAGGACAAACTGTGCATGAAGGCTAATAGCTAAAATAAACGTAACTACGGAGAAATGTCGCCAGTTACCAGTCTCTCTTTGCCAGATTTTTCTCCCGCTGAAGGTCACATGTCCCACAATGACAAGTGAAGAGGCAGGTAGCAAGTTCACTAGTTGAACAAGTTTACTCACTTGCTTCATCGATTCGCAAGTTTTTTTTGGGAGGGGAAGAGCTCTGCTTTCAAGGGAGGAGACGAGCTAGTTTTAAAAAAAAAGAAAAGCTACAGAATGGAGCGGGAGGAGCTTCGACTCGGGCGGAATTTGACAACAGGCTTTAAAAAAAGAGGTGAAAACAACAACACAGCTGGTCCGCGTTTATATCATTATATCATCATCACGTCTCACAGAAATCTCCACGCAGCACACGGTAGTTTCAGGATTGGTTACAGGGTCTGAAATCGCTTAGTGCATTTAATTTAGGGGTTTGGTAATTTGGTTGAAGTTGGGGGGAAGGGACGACTGGGATGCCGGGTTTAAAATAAATGTTTGATTTGTAAGTTGCAAAGTTTGATTTCTTGAGTAAATAAACCTGCATGCGGGGCTTCCTGGTGGCTCGTGGTCTAAGGAGCGCACCATGTGAACGTGACATCTCTCTTCCCCAATGTTGGTCTGAACCATATTATGTAAAAGTTGACTTTGTAACTTTTTGTATTTGGTTCGTTTAGGTTCACACTGACCAATTACAAGCGACTTGCGACCAGGACCAAGCAAAAGTCACATGACTCAGAAGTAGCTCGTTTATTGAGTTTTGATGACCTGTCATCCTGCGAGATTTAAGATTTTGGCAGCCAGGGAGGGAGGGAGTCAAAACAAATCTGAAACTTTAACTACGCTTTATCTGTGCTCTTTGCCATAATTTACCATCTCTGGTCTTCATACCAGGTAAAAACACAGATGTCAACATCCATCCTTCTACCTATAAAACCAAATGGATCAACACTCAAACAACGAACAACAGACTCATAAAGCCAGATGTTTTGGGGTTGTTTCCTGTAGTTTGTACGATTTCGTTCTCACTCGTAACAAACCGCACCGCAGTCCGCAGACTCGCATTTCCAGGCGTCTCGGTGGAACCGGTCCAGCATGCTTGCTTTGAACGCACCCTAACCATGTTGTGACATTAACCATGTCTACTCATATTTTGTTGAGTTTACTACATGTTTACTCATATATTTGTTTCTCTCATATATTTGTCTGCCACCGCTTATAAAATAGTAAGAATTTATAACTTTGTAATGCAACGGCACAGCAGCAGAATTTGGAAACACACTTTGATGCAGTTTCCAGTCTTTTAGCGTGAATTTCATATTTGCCTTCTCAAATACGTACGTCTGTCTCACATGACTCCTCTCAGCAGTCTTCAAAGAAATTCTGTGCTTGTGTCCAGATTTGTCCTCTGTTCCATTAAAGCCATAAATAAAGTCGGTGAGAGTGTAATCCAGTGTTAATTTATCAGAGTAGACCCCCCCCCCCGCCAGGTGTCCGGCTCACCTTGCAGATCTTGTAGAGGGAGTCCTGTCCGTCTCCGTCCGAGTCCTTGAAGTAGTCGTGGGCGGGGAAAGTCCGGTGGATGTCCCGGGTGATCACCCCCTCCTGGGCCGAGTCCTGCAACACACACACACAACACACACAACACACACTTCAGCCGCGGAACGAAACACACACCAAGTTTTATTTTTGTGGTTGGTGTTCTGCTCATGGGTGAGGCAGTGTGAGCTTAACACTGCTTAGCCTCTTTTAGGCACTGGTTCCTGAATGAGTTTGTAAGATGAAAAGATGAATAAAGGAGTTTTTAAATTAAATATGTATGATTTTCGTTTTTTCAGAGGGCATTTTTTTGCCACCTTGATCTGATTTTTAGGGGCATTTTGTTCCTTTTCAGGAGCAATTTTATGGAGCATTTGGCAAATAAACACTCAAACTGCACATCTAAGATTTAATTCAACTTGTGGAAACTGGCAGCAGGCCGTCCCGTCCAGAAGACTCTCTGTCCAACCGGCCCGTCTTCACTCTCCACTGCTGAGGTTTTTTTTTTTTTTTTTACTGTATTGGTTGTTTTATCTGTTGTTGATGCAGTGCTTGGATGTTCTTCTACTGCTGCAGCATGGTGCCAACAAACGGTACTTCTAGTTATTGGGAGCATTTTTTGTCCCTTCATTTTTCATTTCATTTTAGGAACTTTCAGTGACATTTTTGCCCAGAGACTCAGGAGCTTCTGAACCTGCTTGTCTGTTATTTCTGTGTTTCTAAATGTTTCTATTCAATGTGTGCAATTTGTGGAAAAAAAAACTGCAATGTACGGGCGACCGCAACTCAAAACTGACCGCATCAATCCATATCTATGAGACAAACCGGCTATACGTGTGTGTGTGTGTGTGTGTGTGTGTGTGTGTGTGTGTGTGTGTGCTTTTTCATTACAGTGTTTGACCCATTCCTCTCTGCTGCAGCACTAGCCAGGCCTCAGTCACTCAGTCAGTCTGGGCTCTCTAATCCACATCCACACACACACACACACACACACACACACACACACACACACACTACTCAAGCCTGCTTGTTTTCCTTCTCTTTTCTCACTCACACACAGATGCACACACAAACACACACACACTAAACAAGCCCTCTTCTTTTTCCTTCACTCTCTCTTCTCACACGCACATACACACTCAATTGTACACACACACACGCACAGCAAACACTACCAGAGAGAAGACTGGCAGTGTGGCGTTCTCCAGCAACCCACTGTAAGCTGCAGATAAACCAACCATGAGTCTGACTGGCCTTGATGTGTGTGTGTGTGTGTGTGTGTGTGTGTACTCCTCAGTATTACGTGTGAGAGAGAGCGACAGAGAGACAGAGTGAAAGTGAGAAACGGGGCTGATGGGAAATGTAGTCTTCATGTGGAGAAAAACTAGCACTTTTTTATCGTGAACCCAGTCTGTGAACCAATATTCTCTCACAACACAATAATGATTTGAACTGAGTTTTTCTTTCATCTTTACATCTTTCTCTGATGTTGTAAAACAATATTCAAATCACAGAGGATCTGCAGTTAGCTGCTTGAGAGAGAGTTTCAAACTGGCCTACTCACTGTAATCCTCACCGTACTGTGCGTTTCCCCTTTTATCCTTACAGTTTTACTGTTTTTATTCCCCCTCCTATACGTGTCTGCCCACTCTATGTCATTTGTTTTGTCTATGCTGCTGTTGTTGCCATGTTTCGCTGTTTTTATCTGTTTCGAGTGTGTTTCTCTTTTTTATGCATTGTAAGGCGACCTTGGGTGTCCTGAAAGGTGCCCTCAAATTAAATGTATTATTATTATTATTATTATTATTATCCAAACTGGATTTGTGAACAAAGAGTTTTGGTCCATGACTCAAGTACAATATTGGTGAAAACCTTTCATCAGACTCAAACTCAGTAATTCAGTAATCCCTGCACACTGACAAATATATATATATTTTTTTAACAAAATCCATTTTCTTTAAACAATTTTAAAGTTCTAAAAAACGTATGACAAGAAAAACTTGATATGAATCGCAGCTTAAATCAATTTGAACAGCAGTTGTATTTTTTGTCAACATCTTTCATCCCAACCAACCGGCTTGTCACCTTCCTGTGAAACGATTGGCTCGTGACGCGGTGGAAGACAAAAACAAAATATTCACATAAAGCCAATCACAGCGTTTCATTACTGCCTACTGTATCTGAACAGTACGGTAAACAATCAGCGGTGTGTAATTCCCTCCTCACTGTGCTGCCAACAGCCTAAAAACAGCTCATCTTTTATGTGTACATTCACACTTACACATAGTTTACGTGCTTTTTACACACACACACACACACACACACACACACACACACTGAGGGGTTTGATAGGGGCTGCTGGCGCGGCTGTGTGTAATGCTTTAATGAGATTTGCAGTGTGGAGGTGGTGTGCGGCTCGGTGTATTATGTGATGGGAATGGAACTAACAGTTTTACATTGTGTTGCTGCTGCGGTGGAGAGCAGAGGAAACGCCTGAGGAGCGGAGCGGAGCGCTGCGGGTCCAGAGCGCTCATGTACGGTGGTCGTTCATCAATTTTACTACACATGCGCTGCAAATACTCACAACACAACCAAATACAGAAACGCCCTGCAAGTAGCACAGACGACAACGGATCTGTTTCCAGGGGACACAAAAAAGTGATGAACCCGGCTGGGACACGCTTGTTGTTCAACACTTTATGACTTTTGAAGTTACTGAAGTCGGCTACTCGTCAGTGGTGTTGGAAAATGAGCTAAAATGTACGTTTTTTTTGGTTTATTTTAACATTGTGATCGCATGATTCATTGAACAACAAGCGTGTCCCAGCTGGGTTCATCACTTTTTTGTGTCCCCTGGAAACAGATCCGTTGTCGTCTGTGCTGCTTGCAGCGCGTTTCTGTATTTGGTTGTGTTGTGTGTATTTGCAGCGCATGTGTTGTAAAATTGATGAAGATGTTTTCTTAATTTGCTTGTGTTTTGTCTATTTGCATGTGTTTTCTTAAGTTGCAGTGCGTTGAGCTCTCTCGGCCACCGTAGTCATGACTTCTTCTTCGTTGTTTTCACCTGAACGCACCACCGGGATCATAATGACTGACTGATTGATTAAATCTTAACAAGTCAGTTAATAACACATAACTCCCAACAGCAGCTCACCTACACACTATCTATTCACTACCATGCTACAGTAATATCATTACTTTTCGTAGTAACAAGCAGCCTACGAACATCATTTTTTAAAATATTTCAGTAATAATACTACAGTTATGAATCAAAAAAACTATTTGTGATTTTTGCCATCACTCTCTCTACATCAGATTGAAACTCCACCTCCATCACCTGATTCGTTTTCGTAACAATTAGTCGTCCTCGCAAACGAGCTACCGTATTTCCTCTAATAGTGGCCTGTAGTCAATTAAAAGCCGGGTCTCCGATAATGGCCGGGGGCGTGGTCGACACGAACAAATAAAGGTCGGCCTCAAATACAGGCCGGGGAAAAAACAAAGGAAACAAGACTAGATCAAAACCAGTATATGGCTGCACCGTGTCCGTCTCCGCTCTCCGCCGCTGTCCTCTCCACCGCGCCCACGGCCCGCATCGATCCTCCCGATCCAAGCCCCGGACGCCCGGTGACACGTCGGCGTCGGGACCCCCCCCCGAAATCTTGGCCAGATCACCGGGAACACATCGACCAGGTTCAGTTAGCTTCAGTTAGCTTCAGCTTACATGCAAACAACGGTGGATACCGGTAAACTCCTGGTGCCTGTTTGTAACTGTAGTTTGTAGTAACGTACAAGTGCCACAAGACGGCTCGGCCGGCGGAAGTCTCTGGAGTGTGCCGTCGTCGATTACCGTAATTATCGTAATACATTGCAGTAACAAAAAAACGTCTACCTAACGAACCCCAACAGAAGAGGATCAGATAACAAGGAGGCTTCGTACTAAAATATGAGCAAATATACTTATCAAACAGAGGGAATTAGAAATAAAGGCCTGTCTCTAATATAAGCTGCTTCCAATAAAGGCCTGGTACCCTCTGCAGTTGAGGTAAATAAAGGCCCGGGCCAATATTAGAGGATTTACGGTAGTTTAGATGAGAAATGGCAGAAAAGTTTCTTCCTCTGGTGGAAGTTTTCCTCTGCTCTGGTTTCCTCCAGTAAACAGACGACAGGAACGTCGGACATCGACGCCGTTTGGTTTCCGGATCGCTTAAAGAAACGGAAACTGACTGATCCTGATTTTAAACGAAGAAGAACGGAACCGAAAAGTAATAAAAGAATGGTGCAATGAACTACTGATGACGACAAATATTACTTTTGAAATGAGTACTAACTAATGAGTAATGTATTCATTTTTTTTTTTTTAATAAGGAGCCCAACAATGACAAACACACACACACACACAGACTAGTGACACTGTGGTTGCCATGGCGACGTCAGTGTGGACCAGCAGAATCTGGTTGACAGGCAGAGTTGTAAACACTCTGATTTAATAAACCACGCATGCCACTACTAATTAACAGCCTCATTAGTCAACAAACGACAGAAGAAATGAGGAGCGGGCGTCCTCTTCTCCTCCGCTCTGTCCCCTCCTTCCTTCTCCTCTTCCCTCCTTCAATCCTTTCCTCCTCTCCCATTTCCTCCTCTTCTCTTTTCTCCTTCCATCTCCTTTCCTTGAATCCTTTCGTCTCATCTCTTCCTTCTCCTCCTCTCCTCTCGAATCTTCTCCTCCTCTCCTATTTCCTCCTATTCTCTCCTCCCATCTCCTTTCCTTGAATCCTTTCCTCCTCTCCCATTTCCTCCTCTCCTCTTTTCTCCTTCCATCTCCTTTCCTTGAATCCTTTTGTCTCATCTCTTCCTTCTCCTCCTCTCCTTTCCTCCTCCTCTTGAATCTTCTCCTCCTCTCCTATTTCCTCCTATTCTCTCCTCCCATCTCCTTTCCTTGAATCCTTTCCTCCCACCTCCTCCTTTCTTCCTATTCACTTCTCTCCTCTTCCATCTCCATCTTCCATCTCTTCTCTCCTCCTCTCATCCCATCTCCTTTTCTCCTCTGCTACAACACAGATACACTCTGCCTGAGTGTGTCATACATAGACTTTGGAGTGTGCGTGTGTGTGTGTGTGTGTGAGTGAGTGTTTCCACTGGTTGAACACCTGATCAATACCAACCTAAACTGGTCAATGGAGCTTTATATACTGTATCTCTATAGCAACCAAGGTGTTTTAGTTTTCCATGTAGTTGCTAGGTGAGCACATGACTGGTTACTACTGTTTGTACAAATGAAAGATGTTTTCTGGTTTAATGGGTTTTCATTTCAGGCGTCATGGCAGCAAAAACCAGCAGGTGAACCTCCGCCAACGCAGAACAATTCTCCAACTCGCTGTTTTCCGCCCAGACACATCGTTCCTATCAATTACATTTAAAGTTAAACTGATTTCTTGAGCCTGCAAACTTCCCCTTAGGATTTAGAATCAAGTCTCTATCTGTTAGTTTCACAGTTATTACTAAAAAACTGTAATTGTGGAATAGCAGAAATCCCCGATCCACATCACCAACTAATGATCTAAAATCAGATCAATTGCTCCGAGGCCCAGGGCCGATCTGTCCGACAGAGTTCATGTCAGAAGGAAAACTAGACCGCACTCAAGAGAACAACATCCAGGCTTACTTCATGTCAAAATGTTTCTATGTTTCAGTGTGCATTTTCTCTTCTGCCAACGATGCTTCAATATTTTCACGAACCAAAGTAGTTTTCCTACGATAAAACTTGGACAAGTGTGCTGTTTTCTCAAAGATCTGTCATCAAACTTCATGGAAATCCGTTAACAGGTTTTTGAGATGTTCTGCTGACAGAAAAACTAACGAGAGAAAACCTCCTTGGCGAGGTAACCAGAAAACTGTATACATACTGAATGATATTCTGTAAAATATGACTTTTCTGTATATAAACAGGTCAAGATGATTAATAACTCCAATAATATTCAATAGGGAGTTTGTCTGTTGCTGATGTTGGCGTCACATTTTACCACATTTTACATTTTTCCTTCACTTCTTCTGATCAGTTCATCTCTATTATTATCTGTGTGTATCATGTGTGTGTGTGTGTATCAGTATAAGGGGTGTGTGCTGCTCATTTGGAGGTAGGTGTGTGTGTGTGTGTGTGTGTGTGTGTGTGTGTGTGTGCTGTTTGATCTCTGCAGGGCGGCTGAGGTGTTCAGGAGGAACTGCAGCCTCATCAGCAACATCAGTTCTACTGGGAACATCACCGTGACCCAGTTCAACAACACACACACACACACACATACACACACTCACACACACACAAACGTAAACTAATGAATGGAGGCCATGGAGGCACAAATGTCAATGCAAGCAAACACACAAATACACACAATCACCTTTGACCTATGCACTCAAATACACACACACAAATAACCTTTCATCTATTTGCACAAATTACACAAAGTGTGCAAACACACGCACACACATACACACACACACTCACCTTCCTGCTATGCACAAAATCATCTATCACCTATGTGCACAAACTGCAGAACAACACACAAACACACACACAAGTCCACACACACACACACACACACACACACACACACACGCACACACACACTCATGGTTCACCTGTGTGCACACATGAGCTGGATGTTACACATCAGCACCGGCTCTCTCAGCATTTTCCAGATGACATAATAAATATGGAGGGATTAAAAAAGCATTAGCACAGGCAGGGGGATTACATCAACACCGTCCACCACCAGCCTGCCTTCCACGTGTGTGTGTGTGTGTGTGTGTGTGTGTGTGTACTCCTCAGTATTGCGTGCACCCGTCAGATTTATCCCCTGGTGGCTTTCAGGCTGCCTGTCTGAAGGGAGACAGAGAGAAAACGAGACAGAAAAGGAGATCGAAATAAGGAGAAAGGGAGTGAGAGCGGGAGAGAGACATTGAGCGAGGGAGAGAGAGAGAGAGAGAGGGAGCGTTCAAGCGAGATAAGAGAGAGGGAGAGAGAGAGAGAGATGAAGAGAGGGAGAGGGATATGTACACAGAGGGGAATGAGAGGCTTCCTCTAATTGCAGCCTGGAGGCTTGTTGGGCAGACAGTCCATTACTCAGAACTCACCAACAGGTAACCTACTTAACACACCGCCTAAAAATAAAAACTGCTGATTTGTCCAAAGCTGCACTCCACCTCCACCTCCACCTCCACCTCCCTCCACCAGCATTTCATTTATCAAGCTACACATCGTTTTTTCACCAGCAGTGTTTTACCTGTACTGACCCTATGATGGAAGCTTCCACAGCATCAGGTAGAGAAGTAGGGGGTTTCCCACTGAAAAACTACTGTCTTGTAGCTATAATGGCCCTACTATAGCTATGGTACAATATCAGCACCACCCTGTACCTATATACTGTCAGGTCAAATTTACTTATAGAGCACATTTCCTTCATGATGCAACCCAAAGTGCTTTACCAACATGATAAAAAAAGCACAGAATTCATGAGAAACTGCCTTCCCTGTACAGGGCCACAACATTCGAGAATTATGCTGCAAACAGTGCTGGCCTACTTGTTTTGGGGGAAGCCTGCATGCATGAAAAAGTGGCGGTGCTAAAGTCACTCACTTGGGATTAGAAACCAGGATCTCTGGCGTGACAAACCTCCGCTTTACCGACCGAGCTGAACTCAAAGAGACGCAGCGATCCGGCTCATAGAGTCTTTATCCTGCAATGGTACATGCACAGTAACGTTTGTTTTATTTTTGGGACTGACCGACCGACCGAGTGACTTATACTAGCTGCTGGGAAAGTTTACATATAAATCATATTAGAAAGTGCCAGTATAATGTATGTTTAAAATAACTTAAAGTGTATTCAAACTCAGCATGTTCTGGGCGGTTTATTTGAACTCTGTTTCCTCCTTCAGTTCAGTTGGTTTGTCCAGGTGAGAACGATGACCTTTGAACTCTGGTGGCACCAAATAACGACACCGAGAGTCCCAGTCCTCTAACAAGGGAACTGCGGTGCGGTTGTGAGAACGTCATCTGAACAGAAACCACCCCAAAACACAAGGGATTATGGGTAGAAGGAGATGGAGGCGGTTCCTCATGCTTGGAAAGTGAAGTCTGGACTGATGCTCATATAAAGCTGTTTCTTCATGTGTTTATGTGTGAAGAAGACACACAAAGTCCATCATGCTCAGCTGAAGATGAGCAACTGGCTGTATTCATTGTATTAAGGTTGAAGGCAACGCGAGCTAACACCGGTCGCTTTACGATACAAACATTTCACTCATGCAAACCGGTGCAGCTGCAGTGACACTGCTGTTGTTCCATGTCAGGTTCGCTTCACCGGCTGACAGGCTGAGCTTCCCGTCAACTCTTTGTTTGCCTCTCTGGTCGATAGGCGCCGTTAGCTCCGCCCCCTGCAGCAGGGGGAAAGATGAAACCGGTGACCTTCAGGCCGCTGACCGCTCACCTGAGGCGGGAGCAGGACGGCTGGAAGCTTCCACAGGATCAGGTAGACAGGTCGAGTTTTTTCCACTGTAAAACTATCATGTTGTAGCCACTGTACCTACTGCGGCCGGTACAGTATCCGTGCACTTTGGTTTTCCACTGGAACTCGACTGGTTGTGTTTGTTGCTTGCGAGTCACCAAGATAACGATGACACCGTCTGAAAGCTGGCCGGTACAGAGTGTGTTTAGGTGCCTTGACAAGTGAAAAAGTGTGTGGACTTTTGCACTTTTCAAGACACCTAAACACACTTTAAGTGCGGCACTTAGCTTGAAACATCACTTGTTATTGTTGGTGCACAGGGAGCCTGTTGGAGTGCAGATTTTACACCAATCACCTGCCTAAAGCACATTTTATACTTTAATCAAAACAGCGTCTCTGCAGGTAAACTGACACTCTCTGAAGCTTATTTGGGGTTGAAAAGAGTCTCTGAGCAGATGTTGTGTACCCGCCGAAGAATCTCAACTTCAAGTCTCAACGTCGAGTCTACACGGAGTCGTGCACTCTGATTGGTCGATCATAGGGCCGATCATGACGTGTGTTGTTACGGAGCCGCCCGTAACTGATGACGCTCCGTCTGTCAGGTTTCCATCTGTTTTGACGGACAGAAAGTTCAACCAGCTGAACTTTTTCTGGACAAACAGATTCGTCAGCGTCCGTTCAGCCAATCAGAGGCGTTCCTAGATTTGTTTTGTAAAAACTAGCGGCGAACACAGAGACGACGGTCCGACCGAAACAAAGATAAAACAGAGAAAGCCTGGTGGAGCGTTGGGATGACTGGAGGTTTTCCAGCTCAGTTTCTGATTGAATTGATACAGTAGAGTCTGTTTCTTCTTCTTTCTATCAAGTAGCTCCGTTATGAGCAAAGCTTCCTGTTCTTCTGCCTCGCTGGCATGTTGACGCTCAGAACAAACCAACACACACATACCTATCTGTCAGTAATTCTGTACGTTTTCTGAACGATCAGTGTGGCTGCGGCCTAAGGTCCACTGCGGCCGGCGGCTGTGTGTTAAGCAGCGCCACACTGACGGCTTCAGCTGCTCAGACGGCGGGGGAAAGGTTGAGCTGCTGCTGGGCGGAGATGGAGATCTGTATCTCCAAAGCGTGTGGCTGTCGATGGACCAATAGGTCAAACATCTGACACCGAGAACAGATAAGCTGACTTCTGAAGAGCAAGACCGCCCAATGTCAACAGTCGTTGGGTTTTTCTGTGTCTGGTGATGCTAAGGTGCTTTTTTTAACAAGAGAGGTGAAACACAAAGTGGGAGTCAGGTCAGAAAAAAAACACTGATGCTTGTCTTACAGCACAAGGTCACATTTCATCACTTTGAAGCATCAGTCAATCTGTCCATCAGCAGCACTGCCTCCTGTCAAAGCGTCCTTCAGCCAGACAGTAAAGCACCTGCCTGCTCTCAGCACTCTGGATGAGAGCGCTGTGCTTCAAATGTAAAAATGTAAACGTAGAGGCTCTGGAGCAGATCGGTCTTCCTCCTCATGACAGCGTTCCGGAGTCTGAGCGTCACATCGAGCCGCTCTTCTCTCCCGACGGCGTTACGTAACTCCGGGGTGTGAAGGGGCCCGCCGGTGCCGGCCGGGCTGAGCCCCTCGGCGGAGAGACGGCCGCGCTCCGCTAAACCTGGCGAGCCGGTGCCGCCGCCGCGCCGGTTCAGGCGGCCGAGCGGTCGGAGCCCGCTAAGCCCCGACGTGACAGCCGGCCAATCGGAGAGGAGGAGACGCTGCTGGCGCTAAACCGCCGGAGGCAGCCATGGGGACAGAAGTCAAACTGTGTGTGCACAACAATTACACCGACAGGACGGCTGGAGACTCAACCTGAAGGTTTCAACAACTCTGCTAACATCACCGGGAGGAAAAAGTTATGACTGGTTTGCTCTCCAAGTTATACAAAAAAATGGCATTTTATATTATTAAATAAGGACTTGTAATAACTTTTTCTGTGGCCTACTCTCTTACTTTTTTTTACTATTTATTATTATTAATATGTATATGTGTATATGTACTGTACATGTGCTGAAATGCCTTTTTATCTCACAATGTTTTGATAATTTATGTGACTATTTATTATTTTTTGTTTTGTATCATGTGTACCTTTTAAACTAAACACTGTTGTGATGCTCACGTATTTCAGATGAATTGTCAGCTGCCATGTGAGAACTTAATGAACTTAAAAAAAAAAAAACGAATCGTTACGAAATCGTTTCACAAACAAAAAGGAGGAAATGCGACTTTAATAATTTGAAGATCAGCACAACAGACTGCCAGGATGTCTGCAGTATGAAGACACGGTGACTCAGGTGTGCTGCACTCTTTAATTTCAACATGTCAAATACCACTAACAATACAATTTGTTGGATTCACTAATCACACAGAAGCACTTTCATCCTCTAAGACTATGAACAGTGTGAATGAGCTTGGTGAGGTGGTGTGGAGGTAAAGAGGATTACGGCACAAAGTGGCGTTCCAGCATCACTTCCTGTGACAAGTTGACGACTATATTTAGATCCAATGCAAAGCTGTTCAAGGATCCAAACATTTCAGAGCCTTACACCCCCCCCACCGCCCCTCCACACACACACACACACACACACACACATACACACCCCTCCAGACGTCTGAGGGCATCAACTGACAAAATCCACTAAATCCATTTAGTTCGACACAAACGAAGCCCATATTCCCATATTCAAGCTGCTGATGGCAAATATTTTGTGCCGATATTCAGTATCTTTAAATTTGACCATTTTCATGCCAAAAAACTGCAGTATTCAGTGTTTTCCCCCAGAAGTTTGTTCTTGCCAGAGTGGAAAAGCCTCTGAAACAGCATTTATTTACTTTTTATTCAACTTAATTTGATTTAATTGTGGTACTTTTACATCATTTTGTCTTTGTGTTTTATTGTATGTAAAGCACTTTGTAAACATTGTTTTTAGAAAAGTGCTATACAAATAAAGTTATTATTATTTAGACCATCATGAACTAAAACTCTCCACTGAGTAATGAAATCTTCCAGGTGAGCTGGCTCCTTCAGGCTCCTTCAGAGTGATGGAGGTTTCATTACAGACGGACACCTCAACACGCTGTAATGATTTATCATTTCATCAAGCCTCCTCACCGGTCCGCTCCTCAGTCAGAGGGTCGCGTCACCTCTTCTCACTCCGGGGGACGAGTGGATCGGTCGGTGAACTGAATGTTTTTCACACCTTCCCTCTGATGGGAAGGAGGAAACTCTGCGGCATCGGAGCCCGGCTGCAGAGCGAGAGGGGAGCGGTGCATTGTGGGCCGTGCTGGAGAGCAGAGGCTGTGATGAAGCGGCAGGATGGCGTGTTAGAGAGCACGTCTGTCGCCGGGCCGCCGCCTGGAGCCGCTCCAACACACACACACACACACACACACACACACACACACACACACACACACACACACACACACACACACACACACACACACACACACACACAGGCTTCACATGAAGACAGACATCCAGAACCGGTCGGAGAAAATCTCTGCCTCAGTTTGAAGCACAATCACTGTTTTGGTATTTAAACAAGAAGCCACAAGAATCCATGATTTACTGTGATTTTAATGCAGCTACCAGGTGTTGTTAGGACGCAAATGATCAATAAAATGTATTTTCAAATCGATAATAATTGAATAGAATAATAGTTAAATAGTTATCTTCTGCCAAGCAATAAAGTTCTTGAACAGTAGCTAAATAAAGTAGCGGTATGACTGGTGATTTTCAGTTAATATTCAATTAATATTTAAATTAACTGTCATGCAGTCATAGGTGTGTGTTTATATAATATTATAATTAATATTTAAATTAACTTCCATGCAGCCAAAGGTGTGTTTATATATTATAATATCATTAATTTCTAAATTAACTTGTGCAGTCAAAGGTATTGGTGCTTGAAAGTGTCTCAGCCAATCAGAACTGAGGACCGGAACTATCAGTTATATAAGGTAGATTATAGTGCTTCATATTAATATGCACAGTGTGATTAGGAATACGCTTTGTGTCATCTCACATACATGTTGACATTCAGCAGAGGTCAGAGGTCAGAGGTCAGCCAGGAGTTTCATAAAAAAGTTGAAATACTTCAATTACCTAAAAATGTTGTTATGTTCCTGGTTTGTTAATGTTGCTCTTTTTTCCAGAGCATTTATCAAATTCCCTGACTTTCCCTGAACTCATCACGCAAAATTCCATGATATTCCAGAAATTCCTTGACCAATAGGAATCCTGTATCCACTGTAGTATCAGCTTGTTATCAGACGCTCATCACAACAAACATCCAAGAGTAAAGTTCATCTTACAGAATGGACTTCAGCTTGGAAAGACGGGATGAGAAGAAGACAGAAAGAGAAGTGAAAGGGGTGAAAGAGAGACAAAGAAAGAAAGGGAAAAGAGAGACAGATGGAGCAGGAGAAAGAAAGGCAAAGAAAAAGAGATGGAGATGAAGAATGTGAAGGAGAAATATGATGGAGGGATGGCTGACCGGACAGACAGGCAGAGAGAGAGAGAGAGAGAGAGAGAGAGAGAGAGAGAGAGAGAGAGAGAGAGAGAGAGAGAGAGAGGAGAGTGGGTAAGAAAAAAAAGAGAGAGAGGAGAGCGGCAGCTGGATGATTGACAGCTACAATATCAGCCGGCCGGTTCGTCCTCTGGACGGACGGAAGCTCCTTCACAGGAAGAGCGGGACAGGAAGTGACCAACAGGCTGCAGACAGGCTGCATGAGACTGATCACAAACCTGACCAAAACACAAGGGAGGAAGGGAGGAAGGACAGAGGGAGGAAGGGAGGAAGGACAGAGGGAGGAAGGGAGGAAGGGAGGAAGGACAGAGGGAGGAAGGAAAGAAGGAAGGTGGGGTGTCTTTAAAGCGAAGCCGGAGGAGAGACAGATTAATCTTGGTCATGCATTATGGATGCCGGCGCTGTGTGTGAGCGCCGTTATTAAGCGTGTCACGGGGAGGAACACATGAGGCACTGGTACCTACACACACACACACACACACACACACACACACACGCATACTATACTGTACTTGTGAGGACCTTCCAATGACTACATTCATTGCATAATTCAGAAAGCAAAATTCAACTTTTAAGAGCTATTTAATGCCACCTGGAATTGAATACAAGATCAATCTGAACACCAAAATAAAGAAACGAATAAAGAAATATTTCTGTTTTCATGTAAGAGCGGACATGCAGCAATACATTTGAGGACTTCAATTTAGATAATTTTTAAAGACTTCTTAAACTAAACTAACCTTAACGCTCACCTAAACTTAATCCTAATTCTAATCTTAATCCTAAACCCAAATCCCTTGCAAAACTGAAGACCAACCAAAACAACCTCAGTTCACAGAAATGTCCTCACTCTGAAGGTCCTGAACTCAAACTGGTTCTCATGAGGATAAAGGTACAAGAACACACACACACACACACATCACACACACACACACACACCATGCACACATCACACAGGAGGCAGCCGCCTCAAGGTCAGAACAACAGGCGTGTGACCAGAAGGTCGCTGGTTCAAATCCCCAGCCTGGCCGGGACAGTCAGGAAAAATGAGTAATAGCTGGTTCACACTCAGACGGAAACCAACGGGCCGGTCCCACACCAGCAGTCAAAATGGCGTCCATGTGGCAGGAACGACTGCGTGCGTTGACCGCATTTGGGAATTACGCAAAGTCAATCATCACCTGAAAACTGGAACAACACAGACCGGACCGCAGCAGACACCGCTCTGAATCTAGAGGAACTATTTACCTTTAACGCTGTACGTTTTCTACTGGGAGGGAAGGTTTGGTTATTTAACCGTGACCAAAACCTTAACCAAACTGTGTTAGTTGCCTAAACTGAACCTAAGTGGTTTTAGTGCAGAGATACGTTATGCAGCTGGCCATGCATAGATAAAGAATGAATCAAGGATGCATAACTTTTTCGTAAGATATCATCATACGAACGTTGTGGGAGAACATGTTGCTGGAGACTTCAGGCTGCGGCCGTCAAGAAGAATGATCACCAAGGAACCAGGATTTCCACACAGAGAGCCTGAACCAGGTGAGACCGGCTCTCTGAGGCGCTGAGCCCGGCTGCTCAGTGACCAGCAGTAAACCAGTAAAACACTGTGTTGTTCTGGGAGGCTTCCAGGTGAGAAAAACACACGTGTGAAAAAAAACAAAACATGCGAGCTCTGCTTTCCAGGCATTTCAAAGGTCTGACATTCATTTCCTCTGAGGTTCCTTCTACAGGAAAACCCACATGGGGAAATCTGGACTATAAACTGACTGGTGGCTATTTTTGATTGATTGGTTAGAGGAGATCCAATTAATTAATCAGCTAATTCAATTATTAACCCAGTTTGAACCATGCCCTCTGTTTTGGCTGACAACTAATAAAATAAACATAAGATGAAACTTTAATGATCCCCCAGGGGAAATTGGGCGATAGCCAGAGTTTTCAGCTGCAGGTCTGGAGGAACACGACCGGGTCGCCGAGTCTTCTTAAAACCTTTGTGAACCTTAAACAGAAAACTACCAGATGAATCAAGATGTTTTATGTAAAACTGAAAAGCGCCTCGGCCCTCTTGTGTTTTAGCTTCCGAAGAGAGAGAGAGAGAGAGGCTAATTGTGAAAGTGTGTCAGGCAGAAAAACAACACAGACTGAATTATAACTTCAAAGCGGAGCCTGTAGTCATAACAGAGCCAGACAGCCAGACGTAATAACACCACCCCTCTCTGCTGACACACCTGGCTCGCCCAAACGCTCCTCATCCCTCTTCATTTGGGGCGGGACAGAGAGATAATCTGTGGGTGTGATATTCAGATATTCAGAGGACGACGGCCGTAATTAACAGCCAGCTCCCTCC
>NC_136005.1:1950570-2043070 GCF_048128805.1 Centroberyx gerrardi | reverse complement strand
AGAAAAGTCAAATATTAAAAGACAGAGTCCGCAGACTAGAAATGGCTCCCATGGCGTTTATTGGTACGGTTACACTGTTAAATATGATCAATCTGTGATCAATGAATTCCTGGAGATATAAGTGTTCTAATTTAGTTTTTTGGTGAACCCACTTTGCCTCAACCTGCCTCGTCTGCTTCTACTGCAGTTAGTGATTTACTACGTTTCCCAGAATGCCTTTCAACAACCTCCAGAGAAGGGGCGTGAACTTGTTGGTTTCAATGTTTTGTGAACATTGGGGCGTGTCTATGTTCGTGGCCACGCCTCTTACTCAACCCTCAACCTGTCTCTCTGCTGCAGTGCATTCTGGTCTCTCTCCTGCTCCTGCAGTGCATTCTGGTCTCTCTCCTGCTCCTGTGGGTGGAGAAACTGGTCTCTCTCCTCTTCTACGATGGATTTCTCCCTGTATGATTGTTGAACGTCTCTTGGTGCAAAATGGCGGCTCTAGAAAGAAGCCCTCGCTCTTTGATTCTGAGGGACTGACACCAAAACCTGACGTTTACCGCTGAGGTTTTACATCCTGAAACATTTTCTCATATCAAACTGTAGCTGCTGGAAACATCTGGAGGTGACGTCACCTCGTCTACGATTGGCCGGTTATCCACCAAGAAGAAAAACACAACAGACTACTGAATGGAGCCAGGACTGAAAGGAGTTACAGAGTATTGATCTGCAAGTCACTGTAATCAATGATTCTGGCTTTGGAAAACAAGCTAGCTGATGACTCTCTCTCACTATTATTTTTCCTTCTCTTGTGCTCAACTCTGATTGGCTACTGCCAGTCTCCATTCAGATTCGAGTGCTTGACCAGCTAACACTCCAGGAAGACATCAAGACAGGGCAAGATTTGAGGCAGAAAATACACAAAAAAAACTGTTGGTCCAAACTAGACTGAGAGGTGAGAGACTGAAGTCCTGAACCCTCACATCTGTAAAACCACCGCTAACTAACACCGACTCACTCCTGATGTCCAAATCGTGCCTTAAATCAACCTAAAAGTCTTGTGGTGTTCCTCCAGCTTAACTCAAGCCTCCAACAAATTGAACACAATCCCATTTTTCCAACCACAACACACAGCCGCTTCCCATTCACGCATCCATTCATTCATCCATCCATTCACTCATTCCCCCCCTCCCACCCTCACAGCAGCAGCAAGGCTAAATGCCACAGAAGAAGAAGCAGCCGTACTGATGATGGCCCGAGGCAGCTGCTGGACCAGCACCACTAAATCACTGCAAAACACAGCCAGGCCGGGGCGTGCGAGCATGGGAAACACTGCCTCAGGACAGAGAGAGAGAGAGAGAGAGAGAGAGAGAGAGAGGGAGGGAGAGGGAGAGGGAGAAGGAGGAGGAGGATGTAAGCTAAGGAGCCAAGGGGGCAATTTGACTGTCTTATGGTATTTAATTCTGCTAAAATGCCCTGAGAGAGAATTAGAGGAGCTGGCTGCAGATCGGCTGGCAGAGCTGGAGCACCTGCGGTCCGGAGGGGGGGGCGGGGGGGGTGGGGTGGGCGGGTGGGGGGGTCCTGGTCCGTCCTCCGGTGTCTGTACGCAAGGTGCTGTTGTCTTTGTACTGTGTGTGTCAAGAGCTGGGCTTCCATCCAAGGATTTTTGTGCAAATTATGGTGCATCGAATTAGAAAAGAATGACATTTTCAATAAAATTTCCCTTACAGCAGCACCTACCTGTCTGGAGTATCGGAATCAGATCGCCAAATAAACCCGCTCCTGTATTTTAATGAGCTGATGGCACTAACACACTTTTCTGACAGGGGAAAAAAAAAAAGTTTGCAGTGTGGAGGTTCTTTGATCTCAGTTCAAAGTCAGAATAACAGCAGGAGTGAGGCGATTCTGTCGTGTGGATAAAAGTGGAAATTTTGTCACTGTCACTTTTGGGAAAAGAAAAATAGTAATGTTGGTGGAAATATAATGTGAACAGGAAAAAACAACTATATTTTCATTCACTACAGAGTCCCCCTTAGATACACTTGGGTACTTTGTATTGCTCAAAAAACAGCAACACATGTTCATCAACACGGGTTTTATTCTGAACTTTTGACTAGAAGGCATGAAAATGTTTGTAAAAACCTACATTCTGCTAATTTTCTATTTTATTGTTCTTCTTATTCTAATTTTCTTTTATTTGACTGTTACAAAATTTTCAATGCATATTTTGTTCAAATTAAGCCATTGTTCCTGTAATTGTTTTATAACAGGTCGATACTGGGTGGCACTCGGCACTCGCATCAGTTCTGAAAATACTTCTGTCAGTGTGACTCTACATTTCCTCAATTTCACAATTAAGTTTTTACACTCGCTTGAGGCAGAAAAGTTTCTTGTCAATACAGAAATTACGCAACATATAGTGGTGGAAATGGATTTGACTTATAAATAATGACAGCGAGGTTTGCCTGCAAAAGAACAATAATAATTTATCCATTAGTAATTCTAATGTAGCTGCTATTAATTCTCTTCAACCCAGCCTCTAATTCAACTTAAAAAAAAAAAAAATGTTTTGCTATATTAAGGAAATTTTATCAAATTTTGTCATTTTTATTCAGCTTTTTGAATTCAATAAATCTTCATTCGCATAAAAATAGTTTGAAACAAAGCTCATGTCACGCAGACTAATTCCTGTGTGTTTACTGTCCCTGAAGAAAGAAATGCGGAGAGAGGAGCGGTGGAGGAGAGAGAGAGGAGAGAGAGAGCAGTACATCACTGCCACAGTAATAAATCAATCATTGATTTATTGATCGTCAGAGAGGGTCGAGTGAATCAATAACCAAGCGCTCACCTCAGCTCCTTCAGCCTGATCTGAGCACCGGGGCCACCGAGGCTGAAAATTCATTCCTTCCCTCTACCAAAGCCACCAAGACACAGACGATATATTATGAAATACTTTCTGAATAAATGGGGGGAAAAAAATGGAGAATGGACGATAAATGGAAAAACGAACTTATCTTGGTTCCGTTTTTGATGCCATTAAAGTGTCTGGCCAGATAAATCAAGCACTCCTAATCTAGTTGTGATATTTGAGACCATATTTAACTGCACTCTGATTCCCATCATGCTTTATAAACAATTTAGAGAAATATCTTTATCTGAAGTATCTGTAACATCAAGCACATCCAGTCTGTAAGAAATGCATCAAATTTTCAACCAAGAGCTTGGATGACTCATCATTTAACAAGTACAAATATTTATTTTATTTATGTGTTCTTGTGCTAGGGCAGGTGTCATCTTTTTCATATGGTTGATATTATTTTGTAAAAAAAAAACACAAAAAAAACTCTTCATCTGTCTGCAGCTTATTTCTCATCCAGATCTACAGTATTATTCTGCTTGTCAGAAGTTCAAGTGCTGCACTCATCCACCTGACCTCCTCTCTCTATCAGCTCTCTCGCTCCATGTCTCTGTGTGTGTGTGTGTGTGTGTGTGTGTGTGTGTGTGTGTGTGTGTGTGGGGCACAAAAGGGCTCGGAGAGTGCCAACCTCAGCCCGGGCGCAGGAGGCTGGCAGCTGGGCCCAGTCCTAGAGGAGGCTGGCATTCACACACACAAACACACACACACACACAAATCTGTAGAGCTAGAAATATTCATTTTCACAACACATGCAAGAGTGTACACACACACACACACACACACACACACGCACTACAAGGGTAAAGCGACAAACGCACAAAATGAATATTCCTCATTAGGTTAAACATATCAGCGCAGCCTCCTCGCCACAGAGCCTCTTCCTGACCAGGCAGACAGAGGCACTGCAGGCGGGGTCAGTGACATCACAGGCCCAGCAGACAGAGGACGCCGCTGACCTGGACGGGTTTTCATAGCGGGAGCTAGCTGCGGAGACGCTGCGGCGCTCGGGGGGGCGAGACGGGACCTCGTGAGTGGTTTCTGAGTCGCGGCGTCTGCGTTACGCAAGACGACAAAACAGAGAGAGAGAGAGAGAGAGCGATGATGTAACGGAGACTAAAGAGACAATCAGCGACGAATCGCAGAATCAGACTTCCCGAAGTGAAAGTGGAAAGTTGAGTGTTTTGCTCGAAGCCGGACGGACGGCGTGCAGACCGGGGAGACGCTCTTGAAGCGCTGAGGTGTTGTTGTGCAGGCGGGACAGAAAGCTCTGAGCCGACCTGTGGAACGCTTCAAGCCCAAAGTCAAAATGGAAGGGAAGCGCTGAACTCAAAAACAGCTGATGAACTCCCTCTGTGATTGGACGTTTTACTACATTTTAGGCGTTTAGGCTGCCGCTCTCCTCCGGGACACTTTACCACGAGAGGGCAGGCGGACGTCCAGCTGCTCTAGGAAACTCTGACAGGATTCAGGACCTGTGACTGTTTTGTTACGGGACGGTCACTCTAACCTCTACGCCAGTGGTTCTCAACGTGGGGTCCGGGGACCACCAGGGGTCCTTGAGGGGTTTAAAGGAGGTCCCCCAGCAAATTGATGAAGTGTTAAATTTACAAGAAGTTAGAGAATGTAGAAGAATGACTGTTTTGATCATAATTTCTCTGTTATCTCTCTACCTACAATACAGACAGTCACAGAACTCTGGAGAAAATCATATCAGTATCATAACAATAAGAATATTCTCAGATGTGGGTCTAAGAGACAAAATCTTATCAAATGGGGTCCGCTGCCCTGATGTGGACTAAATTAGGGGTCCTTGATATGAAAAAGGTTGAGAATCACTGCTCTTGGCAATCCTGCAGATCATAGAGCCTGTGATATTCCTAGTGTAACAGACACAGAATACACGTGTGCAATTATTTTTTGGGGGATGTTTGTGGTACCTGGTAATAGAGGTACAGTGGGAGCTTGTTGCTTTTTCCGTCTCTCAGCTAAGCTTCCTCACTCTGTCCCTCTGTAACAGCTTGGTGACTTTGCTGTAGTTTTCTGTCCCAACCTCTCTCCATCCCTCTGATGTAACGGAGGATTGCTGGCCAAGGGGGGGGCTGTGTGCGTGTATGTATGTGTGTGTATGTGTGTGTGTTGGGGGGGTGGTGGCGTCGGTGGGTTGGCAACCAGCACCATCGCCCCCCCACCCCAGATGGCACGAGCTGGCGAGGTGGGCGAGCGACCAGCCTGTGGGCAGCTGTCAGCGTACGTTAGCGTCAACGGCCATTCATCTGCCTCCATGAACCACTTACCACACACACACACACACACATCACTGAGAGTGTAATGTTGTGGCATCTACCCACTACAATTAACCACAATTAACTATAATTAACAATCTACCCACTACCCAATTAAATGAGTAAGTACAGTGGATATGATGAAGTTGCAGCAGGAGCCTGTGCAGTGTTACTGGCACTGCTGGACTGGCCAGCTTTACAAAAACCCACAAATCCTTTCTTAGTGCTGAGAGAGATGCACTGATGTTCAGGTTTGCTCTCTGGAGCAGCGGACTGAGACAATAGTCACGTTTCCATCAACGTATTTTTATGCGCATTTTGAAGTATCGCATTAGAAAAGGTTGATGGAAACGGCAAAATTCGAAAAAACGTCCTCAATTTCGCAAAAACGTTTTTACGCTCGCTTGAGGTGGTTTTTGCCTTTTTCGAAAAAGAGTTAATGCGCAAAATGGGAGATGGAAACACCTTTTCCGAATAAGTTATGACGTAGCGAACATTTAACTCACATGACTGATCAGCTGTTTCCGCTGTCGGTGTCTTCCCGGATATTCCCATAACGTGCGAAAACATGGCTGGTAGTAGCAACAACAGGACTGCACTGGATTGGACAGCATGAAACATGGGCAATACTAGCTGACATGAAAGAACAATTATAACTTGCCCAACGGAAAGTAATTCCTGACGACCTCTCTCCATTTTTCGCTCGTATATGGCCAAGGCGAATTGTTTTGTTTCCGGTTCGCAACCTCTACTTCTTCTACTCTGTTTATTACAGCCATGCGTAACGTAGCCTATACCGCCAACTTGTGACGAAATTACGCATTGCGTAGCCTAGTTTATTCGCTCCAAACCAGTTGATGGAAACGCGCCTAACTCGCATTTTCTTTTTTTTTCTTTTTTGCGACATTTCAAAAGTTCCCTTAAAATTCACTTGACAATTAAATGGAAACACGACTAATGGTTCCCAAAATGTGGCTTTTTTTTTTTTTTTTTTAAATAGGCATCGTCTGTCATGTCTTTCCTTGGGTTTTGGGGTGGTTTCCTGTAGCTGGTTGGATTACGTTCTCACACCTAACGAATCACACTGCAGATCTCTTGTTTGTTTTTTGGGGTTTTTTTGAGGCATTTTCGCCTTCACTAGAAAGTTAAAAGTTGAGAGAGATAGGAAAGACTGGGAGAGAGAGGGGGAAGACATGCGACAAAGGTCTCGGGCCGGATTTGAACCCAAGAGAACGTCCAATCACAGTTCAGATGACTGAGACTCTCGGTGCCGTTATTTGGTGCCACCAGAGTTCAGATGGCATCGTTCTCACCTGGACAAACAAACTGAACTAAAGGAGGAAACACTCCAGAGTTCGACTGAACCGCTCCACACATTGCTTGGTGTGAACCTCTGACGACCGCCACCGGGAGGGGTAAGGAGGGCCAGCGAACAGCGGGACGCTCCAGACGTCGGTGCTGTGACCCCAGAGCGCCGGGAGCCAAGCGGAGCGGCTGTAGCCTGCCGGGCTTGTACCCAGAAAATGAAATCAAACCCCCAGATCGGCCGGGAAAGCGTGGCGAGGGAGAGCGAATGAGCAACACTCTCCCCTCCCTCAGGGCAGTGGTGGCCTAAAGGTTAGAGAAGTGAGCTTGTGACCGGAAGGTCGTCGGTTCAATCCCCCGGACCGGCAGGATAAATCTGGGTGGGGAAAGTGAAAAGCAGCGCTTGCCCCTCCCTCATTACCACCACTGAGGTGCCCTTGAGCAAGGCCCTTAACCCCAACCGCTCCAGTGGAGCTGCTCAGTGGCCAGCAGATCAGACTGTGGTTGTACTGGTCAGCTTCCAGGTGTGAATGTGTGTGTGAATGTGATCAGGGCGTTCCTGAAAAAGAGAGCATTGCTCTCAGTGAAACTCCCCTGAATAAATAAAGGTGAAAAAAAAAAAAAAAAAAAAAAAAAACAAGGATCAAGGCACTGAACCCCCAACAGCTGTGGAGGATCTGCTCAGCGGCCACCAGGAGAACACTGTGGCTGTACTGGGCTGGTCCAAGGTGTGTGTGTGTGGTGCTGTTGCTGGATAAGAGCGAGCATGCGGGGCGTCCTGGTGTCTCAGCGGTCTGACACCTGAACTACACATCATGCACAACATTTGTGTATCTGATAGCCTCCTGAGCCTATCTACATTTTACCTATGGGTAAGTGAACACATTTATCTAGTTTTGCTTATTTTTCCATAAAAAAACTCAAGCTGTACCGTGAGGAACATTAATGTACCATACAGGATACTTGTAGAATACCTATTCTGTTTACTGACATGGTGATAAACGACTATAATAAGCAAAATCTCGGCATTTATATGCATTTATATGGCTCAAATACGACTAAAATATGACTAAAACAGAAGCCATGCGTATCTCCAGAGTTGCAGCTCTGATCCGGCTCCGTCTGCAGATCCGGCGGCGTGCTGCAAGTGGAGCCGGTTGTATTGAAGTAAATAGCTAACAGAAACACACAGGGTGTAGTTAAACCGTTCGATGTGTACCATGTTACTGTGATGTCCGGGGTCCCAATCCTGCCCAAGACCTTCGTCACATGTCATCCCCCTCTCTCCCATTCTTTACTGTCTATCTCTACTTTGAACTGTCAAATAAAAGGTGAAGAATGCCAAAAAATAATCTTAAAAAAAAAAAGAGTAGGCATGCTCAGTTGACTCCATGGATAAATAAAGGTTTCTTTCATACTGGCCCAGTACTGCTTGGTTATTGAGGCTTTTGTAATAATTCCACTTATAAAGAAAATTCAAGTCGCACACTTCTCTTTTCTTTCATCTGGGTTAGGGTCAGGAATAGTAAACACAAAACTAAAAGAAAAGAGTGTGCGACTTGAATTTTCTTTATCAACAGCACACACTCAGCCATGACTGGATCAACACCTGTCAGATGTTAGGCCGCTGTCTACAGTCCAGCTTTTCAAAGACTGAGAGGCCATGCAATATGTATGAGGGTGTGTGTGTGTGTGTGTGTGTGTGTGTGAGTGTGTGTGAGTGTGTCCTCCTTATGCCAGGTGGTGGTTTGGTGGGCGCCGTGAGGCCCCATCATTTCCGACAACGAGGCGGGGGCCGGCTTCCTCTCCGATTACGACTTCCCCACCTCACCTCCCATCCCATCCCATCCCTCGCTCCGACAGAGGGGCAGGTGGCCCTCCCTCCACCAGGAAGGGAAGAGGAGGAAGAGGGGAAGGAGGAGGGAGGAAGGAGGGAGGAGGGAGGAGGAAGAGAGGCGAGCGCTGCAGCTGTGGAGATGAATATTAAAGGGAATTCCTGATACAGTGGAGGCCATGAATATTGAGCAGGCCTGGACCTGGATGCTGGCTGAATGGATGAAAGGCTGGCAGGAGGAACAAATGAAGAGTTTCGCTCCAAAACGAGATATCACACATCTGAAAAAACTGATGCCTGCTCTTATGAAATGTTTGCTGGCTTGAAAGTAAAAAAACGTTCTGAGTTATTACACTCATAACAAAAAGGGAACCCTTTTGGATACATCAGTAAACCCTGTTTTCTATCCTTAAACGGCTCTATAGAGAACCTTTACGGTGCTATAAAGAACCATTTTGGAAAGGTTCTCTACAGCACCATGATTGAATGGTTCTACCTTTATGGTGCTGTATGAATCCTTTAAAGAGCAACTTACCACCAAACCCAAATCTATCTATCTATCTTTGGTTCCAGGTGATGTCACCACCTGTTGTACTCTGTAGAATGTGACATCACCTGGCACAAAAGATCAGCCAATAGCAGCCATTTCAGTAGCATGCTTTTTACCATCAGATGTCAGGCTTTACACAGATTTGGGTTTAGTGTTTACTCTTTAAGATCTGCGAAACGATCAAATGTTCCAAATCAGCCGTATTAAAACACCATCTTAAGAAAAAGTATTTTCATATCACCTCCTGCCCCCTCTCCTCCACCTCCTGCCCCCTCTCCTCCACCTCCTACCTCCTCTCCTCCACCTCCTACCCCTCTCCTCCACCTCCTGCCTCCTCTCCTCCACCTCCTACCTCCTCTCCTCCACCTCCTGCCCCTCTCCTCCACCTCCTACCCCTCTCCTCCACCTCCTACCTCCTCTCCTCCACCTCCTGCCCCTCTCCTCCACCTCCACCTCCTGCCCCTCTCCTCCACCTCCTGCCTCCTCTCCTCCACCTCCTACCTCCTCTCCTCCACCTCCTACCTCCACCTCCTACCTCCTCTCCTCCACCTCCTACCTCCTCTCCTCCACCTCCTGCCCCTCTCCTCCACCTCCACCTCCTGCCCCCTCTCCTCCACCTCCTACCTCCTCTCCTCCACCTCCACCTCCTACCCCTCTCCTCCACCTCCTGCCCCTCTCCTCCTCCTGCCCCCTCTCCTTCCTGCCTCCCCACCCTCCTTCCTCTCCCTTCCCCGTCCGCCTCCTCCTCCTCCTCCCATCACCTTTCTTCCCTTCCTCCACCTCTTCCTCCTCCCTCCAGTACATCCCTGGGTGGGGAACAGGGGCAACATGGCGGCTCGGCCGCAGTCTGGAGGTGAACGTATGAATTTCAAAGGCCAATTTAAGAGGCACTAACGAGGGAGTCTCTGTAACGAGGAAGCTCTCCACGCTGAGAGAGTGTTACACAACGGTGTGTATTAACTCCCAGCGGCAGTAAAGGGCAGGCTAACCTGCAGAGCGGTTAGCTAGCGCAGCCTGTTAAATGCTACCTGGCCAGCCGTCTGCTGGCCCAGAGGAGGGAGAGATGAAACACTGCAGGTAAAAACTGTTTATGCAGCGCTGACTGGAACTGGATGTCTACTGAGGTTTAGTCTCCATCTTTGTCCCTCAGCCTCACTGTGGTGTTTCTGCACTTCCCACAGATCACCTGTCAATCAAACAGTGTGGGCGGAGCTTGGGTTTTCTGTTGATGCAGTTTGAGTTTCTCTTTTCTTTGTCTGTTCAGCCATGGTGGCTATCACTGCTCATGCTAACTACCCAGTTCTTGAGTAAAAACGCATCACTTCCTGTGCGGCAGAGGAACAGACAGTGGAAAAGACTCATGAACTGGAGATAGGCTGAATCACTGTTGAGTTAGAGCCAATAAAGAGGAGCGGAACGGACATTTATTTATATGAAAATGTCGCAGATTATTACTGGAAGCCGACTGAAGACCAAAACTACAACTATGCATGGGAAAACATTTTAATAATGTGATACTTGTTAATTAATAATGTGATGCTTGAACTAATGCAGTAGCACTGAATATACTGTGGCTTTCCAAAGATTATGTGTCAGCATAAACACAAACCAGGTACCGTCAACACAGTCTGCAAAACGCAAAAAGATGAACCTTGAAAAGCTCGACTGAACCCAACCGCAAATGGAAATCAAATTTGAATATAAACTAAAACTAAAAACAAATGCAAATCATAAATCTATAGCAACCCTGAGCTGCAGAAAGCCTTTGCAGAGAGGCAGGATTTCAGACCGGTGTATTATCATTATGGAAATGACGGCACAGTTCACATTATGGACTTCATTCTCCAATAGAATAGCTGTGAAAGGAAGGAGCAGCTTCTTTTATCCCAGATTCTTTCATTCCAAAGAGAAGTCACATCACACAAATATTTGATCTGCTCATTAGATGGAAGACGAAAAAGGTCATTTCGCCTCTCCTGCTGCGCACACACACACGCACACACACACACACGCACACACACACATATGCCCATCATATTTTCCTGTGTTTTGTAGATGGAATTCTTTTGGTGGTTTGCTGGTTTACCCACAAAGTTTCAAGCCAGTTTGAAGCGAGTGTTGGTCTGGGATTTGAACCAGCAGCCCACACCTCTGTCCTGCAGGCTTCCACTGCTCCCTACTACAGGTGGAAATAAAAGGAAACAGTTGGTGGCTCTGGAAAGCTCCACTGCTCATCAGGCGAACATGTAAATAAACTCAAATGAAACATGAGAAGGTTATATTTCCAATGATAACAAATACTTAATTGCTTTTAATATCTGACTCTCTCTCTTCTTCCTGCCCCATGTTTCTGTCTGTTCTGTCTTTCATGTTTTGCTTCATTGACTTATCCCTTGTTTTTTATATAGTTTTACATAGTAGCTTTTATTATATTTTTTTACTTGCTGTGTATTTGTACACGTCATGTAAAGTGTCTTTGAGTATCTTGAAAAGTGCTATACAAATAAAATGTATTATTATTATTATTAACATGTTTACTGAATAGTGTAAATAGCTACATGACTTCAAATCAAAAGATATGTAATGCCGGTTTTTACATGAAGATATACTTTTCCTCCTCAACCTTACCGGTACTGTTAAAATTTAATAGCAAATCTAAAAAACATTTTAGACAGAATCAGGACAAATTCAGACTCCAGACTCAGTCAGACTCCCATCAGACTGATGGTTAGTAGCGCAACAGCTGAAAGGTTATGAATGAAAAAACATCCCATAACCATGTTCATGTTCCTCAGATTCAACAAAATGGCTAACTGCTGATGGTTGCTACATTACTCACACACACACACACACACACACACACACACACACACACACACACACACACACACACACACGCACTGTTGACAAAAGCAACCGCACAGAAATTCATTTCTACTATTTTCACCTTTATTGGATTGGCAGCAACAGCAAAACCATAGCCTTTGACAAAATTTCAGAAATAAAAAAATAGATACTGTGTAGTTTAACTGACTCTGTCTCCTAGTCAAAAACATCAGCAGCCTAGTTGATTTAACACAAATGGATGTGCCATCCCTCCAAGAATTTGTCAGATTTTTTTTTGCCTGTACAGCAGGTTAAAAACAGATACACACACTTTACATACAGTGTACTCATATATATTGAGTAATAGTTTGAACATAACTAAATAAATAAATAGACTTTATCCTGTAAATAATCAAACTCTTTATCTTAGATGCAACACCCTACCCAATGCACTTGAAAGTATGACGATTTTTTGGACAAAATGACAGTGTTGTTTTTTTTTTTTACCACTTCAGTTTGGTCATTATAATACATACACAAGTAAAAAAATGATTTCTTTAAATATTCATTCAGTGGCCCCTGGTTTTTAAAAAGCCTGGGCCAAGCCACGCCACTCACAGGACGTCCTGCAACAAAGGAACCGTACAAAAGGAATTTGTGCAACTGCTGACCAAATACTCTACTCTCCATTAGAATGGCAATATTCCAGCTATATATCATAATGGAATAACTGAGCTATTATATGTTAGGCTATTACAGCGTGTTTTCAGTATTGTATAAAATCAGACAAACACTCCATATTGAATTACAAACTGTAGGTAACAGCGGTGTTACAGGTTGGTTTTAAGATCCTGCCGGGTGTCCAGCTAGTTCTGGAAACACTCAAAGCAAGACTTGAGAATACTGCCGCGTTCACATCATGTCGGAGTCAGCGTATATATGAGCTACGGACCGGGAAAACAACGCTCACGTCAGCTTCCTCTGCGTAATTACAAGTGGGACATGTGGATATTCTTTATAAGCTCCCACTCCTCCCACTTGGCATCACGAGTGTCGGCAGTCCAAAGTAATAAAAAAAAATACAGAAATAATAAATTATATTCACATTAATATGATCGACTCTACTTAAGAAAAGCGAGCAATACCTGCTGCGGTTCTTTTATGGTTGATTTTTAAATTAATGAATTCCGATATGACGTGAACGTGGCACTCGATACAGCACAACATCTAGCTTAAATGGATGTAAGCTACCTTTTGAATTTGAATAAATGTGGATCAGAAGTTTGCTTTCTCCGCTCTTCTCTCCTGCCATCATTGTTGTACTGTTGTTGTGTGCAGCCTAGCTGTTTGTTGTTTGTCAGGACATTGTGAAGCTATTAAAACACACATTCACATCTTCTGAATTTCATCTACCGCCCCACTGAACTCTGCTCCAGAGGAACGCCAAAACACTAGATATTAAAATATCAAATAAATATCAAAAGTCTCATATTTGACACTGCTATACTGTGGTTCTCTACTGTGTCTGATTCCTCATGTACTCCAGGTCATACGGTCATGGCTATGGACTTGGACAAATCCTCCCTGTGCCTGCTCTTATCTTACAGACATCTTGCAGCCATGTGAGAGGAGAACATGTACACACTTGGAGGCAGAAGTCAGATCGCCTGATGTCTGACACGCATGACTTGACCAGCGCTTGCTGCGAGTGGAAACCCTTCTGAACTCATCATAAGCTCACAGGAAACTGATTCCACTGACAACGCACCTTCAAATGCCGATTTGAGATATCTGGATGAGCGAGGAGGGGCTCATGGTCACAAGGTAAGGTCATTTACGACGCCATGCAGCCGGACAATGTTGAAAAAGTGCAGCGTGTCCATGTAACCGTTTAAGGAAAAAAAAGTACTTCCCGTCATCTTTTTTTTTTTTTTTTTTTCACCTTTCCTAGAAAATATACATCTTTAGGCACATATACAGAACAATCTGTAATGCATTAAAATGAGGAATGACTTACACGAGATACTGTTAAGCAGCATAGAGTCGAACAACAGTCACAATATCAAGGGGCCGGGTTTGCTGTGTCGCTTGGTTTCTAGCATGGCCGAAAACACACTACAGGCAAGGTCTAAACCACAGATGACCAACACCACTACATGAGTAGAGAGGGATATCAGGAGAAGCCATCGGCTATCGTACGTGGCTGTGGAGGAGGAATTCTGCTTTGACATCGTCTAGAAAAATCCAATGGTCAAGGGAATGTACAAGGTAAATCACTGGAATGACTACACTACTGTGCTGTGACGAAGGTCGAGAATCAGAACCGAAGGCAGTCTGTAGGGTGCGTTCACGGCACGCGTCTTCTGCACTCTGAACATTAAAAACCCCAGACGGGGGAACAGTCTTTACGCTTTAACAAGCTGGGAGGACAGAGCAACGCAACATGTTTAACTCTGGTCGATTACCAAACTCCAATAAGAAGCCAGCAAACCTTTTGGGGTCACTTTCCAACATGCGTACTTTGCCCCTACCAGCGCAGTCATCTGAGGCCCGGGCAACACTACAAAGTTCATGACAGAAGGTAATACATTTTAAGCAAGACCACCAGGTAAATTGTCCAAATTTAGAGACGGTGCCTCCCAGTTAGAGTCGACCCTAAGAGCGGTGAACACTGAATATGTGTTTGTAGTCTGTGAGACATTCACTGTCTGACCAGGCTGAGCCCAACTCATCCCCGGCCTGATTCTGAGTCCTGGAGATAAGCTGCTTTCCAGTAGGGGTGCACCGATCGATCGGCCGCCGATCATAATCAGCTGAAAAATGCTTTAAATAGGTCAGCGGTGATCGGCCGGTCACCGTTTGTGCACAATCACAAACAAAAGAAACAAAGAAATAAAAAAGTTTCAACTTCTGAATCTTGAAAGCAGTCGAATACATGCCTTAAAAAGCATGAGCCAATTTGTGGCAGACAGGAGAACAGTAGTAGGAAATCTTTCAAAATATCTGATACAGATCACGCTAATGCAGTACGTAGTGTGCAATGGTAGTGTGTGTGTGTGTGTGTGTTTTGAACTTCACAGTCTATGATCACAGGTTTGAACCAGCTTAATATATTGGGCAGAAGGCAGAGTCCATGCTGCCGCAGTGAAAAACTTTTGGTGGCAACAGGTGAGCCACCACAACAACGACATTACCACCACTGCTGGAGAAAATGTGAAATTAAAATTAGCATTGTAATTTAGTTTTTCTATCATCTAAAACTAAGAGTGTAGTCCAAATGTTTTAGAAGTAATTGATTTTATTATGATATTAAAAAAAAAAAAAGTTTTAGCACTACAGCCTCAACTTGGACCCAAACAGCGACAGATATGGGAGAAAACTACAATTATCCCCCCAAGCACCACAGCTGCATAACATTACAGAGGAAACACAGCAAACACCATGTCTGGATTAAACCTATCACTTATTTACACTTGGATAGGCCAGCTATGTTGTGCAGCCATAAGAACAATCTATTAAACACAGTGTGAGATTGGAATTTTACTATTTATGCTCGCTGTGCACTTTTCCATGCGCTGTTGTTAGTAGACAGTCTGGGTAAATTGCATCATTTCAATTGGTGATCGGATCGGTGATCGGCCAATCACACTGTTTAAAAAAAAATAAAAAATCAGGAATGGGAATCAGTCCCAGAAAACCGGATCAGTGCATCCCTACTCTCCAGCATCTCTCTCTCGTCCGTCCGCCCCGCTCATCTTTACTGTCTCAACACAAAATAATGCCTCCGGATAAACAGACTGCTCACTTTCTATTAGAAAAAACAGTCAAGGCCATACACCATCTGTTATTTAACAGCGGCGTAATGGGTGTCATCATTGTCATTGTGTGTGTTTATATAGTTCGCAAGTCTAATGAAACCCATTTACACCCTTTACCCGGGAGAGTGTGTACGAATAAGGACTGCAGGCTGATCTTATCTGTGCTAATGGCAGTCATGGAAAGTATGCAGACCTCCAGCGGCAGGTGAAATCCAATTCACAACAACTCAACAGGCATTAAATCATGAGGTCAAATTTGATGTCTGAGGAAATGTTTGTGAATCTTTTGGAATTTACAACTTCGTCTTCCCGCTAGCTCCGACCTGGCTGATGACATACAGTGAAATGTAAACGCTTAAGCCTGAGAAAGCCACGGTGAGACTACTGTCTATGTGATCCACAGCTAAAACCCACACCACAGATGAAAAGCCACCGCAGAGTGCCCGTCTCCCATAAAATCTTTTTGTTTAGACACTATACCTCCTTGAAAAGCTCGTAATGCAATAAATCATGGTTTAACATGACCGAGGCAACGTCGCTGGTGTCAGCTCACAGAGACTATCACAACAGGAATTTTTTTCTGTTTGGTTTAGCTCTGCCAAATTAATTCAAAGTTCACCAGCTCGTAAGCTTGTTAAGATTCAAGCTTCCAATTTGTAGATTCCAGAAACATCCTCTTTCTGTGAAACTCCTCCCTTCAGATGGAGCACGAGTTTGCCCTCTTCCTGGGTTTAGGCTCCCCGAAGTCCCTGTCGTCGGCAGCGCAGTGGCTGAAGGAGCAAATCGTCTGCGAGAGCCTGCGCATGCCCAGGCGGAACACGCTATTGGACAGGCTGTAGATGACGCAGTTGCAAAAGCTGTTGCTAATGGCCAGCCAGGTGGTGACGAAGGAGAGGGCGGGGCTATCCAGCACGTGGGAGCTCTCCAGCAGGAAGTAGATGATGTAGGGCAGCCACAGCATGTAGAAAACGCTAGTGATGCGGAAGAGCACCATGGCGTAGCGCCGGTCGGGTCCGTGCCCGCCTTGATGCCCGCCGCCGCCGCCGCCCTCGCCGGCTTCCATCTCCTGGCTGGGGAAACGCGCCCGCCGCTCGCTGATCTCCCTGTTGTGCTGCTGGCAGATGCGGAAGATATGATAATAGGTAAAACAGACCACAAGCGCAGCGGGTGCGTAGAGCAAGCACACCACAAAGCCTGTGAAGAGGGCGGAGGTGGGCCAGGAGTGGGCGCACCACTCAAAGATGTCCCCATGGTAGCCCGGCTTGCCCCACCCAAAGAAGGAGGGCAAGAAGACCAGGCTAGAGTAGACCCAGATGAGGGTGATGCAGCCACGCAGCCGGCACGGCGTCACCAGCTGGTTGTAGGACAGCGGTTTGGTTATGGCCAGGTAGCGGTCCACACTGATGCAGGCCAAGCAGGCCATCGAGACGCTCTTGAGAACAGAGATGACGTAGCTGAAGACCTGGCAGGTGACGGGCTCCTGGACGCCTGCCGGGTAGTGCAGCAGAGACAGGGTGGGCACCAGGCAGCTGAGGCCCACCAGCAGGTCGGCGTAGGCCATGGTCTGGATGAAGTAGCTGGTGGTGTAGTGGTGCAGCAGAGGGGCGCAGTGGAACACGAAGATGACCGTCAGATTCCCTGCGATAATGAGCACCGTCAGAAGTACGATGACGGCCGTCTCCAGGACGCAGGCCTCCAGGCCCTCGTTCTGGCCCCAGCCCAGGGGACAGGAGTGGTTGGAGGCCCTGCCGGGGACGAGGTCTCCCAGGCTGCTGTTGGCAGTGGGCACCGGGTCCGTCGTCAGTTCGGACTGGTTCATTGTTCTGGGCGCAGTCCAGGTGGGTCAGGTTTGTGGCGTGCCACCCACAAGGCAGATGGCCTGTAACTGGAGACCTGCCCGCCCTGCCCCCCTTCACCGGGCGTCTGCAGCCTCCCTCAGTAAACGGAGCTCAATACTCTCTCTAGCACACTCACTCTCTCTTTCACCTCGCTCTCACATAGCTGGGTCTCAATCAAATGAACACTGACTGGAGGAAAATCAATACAGCCTCTGGGAAGGCAGGACGACCCGCTCAGCTCTCCTTTTCCAATCAGTCATGCTTAGCGGAGGAAGTGGGTGGGTAGCAGTCAGGAGTAGGGAGGAAAAAAAAAAGCCGTATTCCTTCAGCAAACAAAAAGTGCTAGCATTAGTGCTGTGGCCAGCATCTATCCCAGAGGCAAGCCTCCCTGCTGCTCTGCCTGCCAGTCTGTGGCCTCATCTCCTGATTCTAATGAGGGTTGCCACCGGGAGGCTGAGGGCACAAGCTGTCCTCACAAGGGCAGAGAGCGTAGAAGACGCAAGGCAGGAAATCATTCAAGGAGGGGGAAGCACGAGGCAAAGCACGCCGCTCTCCCCTCTTAACAGATCCTTACCGGAGATTAAATAAGTAAGGAGCATGTGGCTTCTGTTTCACACCTATAGATCAGAGCAAATGTATAGAGAGCAGTTACCTTCTACTGGTCATTTCAACATTCAAAAATTGATTTTCAGGCTGCTGTTGCTCAGGGAAAATAGTCTCTCTTGGTAAAAACCAAAGTCAGGAGAGGAAAATTACATCCATATCAGCCTTTGCATTTGAATCAACCGTCCGATACAGAGTCCAAAGTTCCATAGTGCCATGGGTGCTTCTATGTTTTCTGTCTAACAGTAGGCTTCCCTTATTTTGGTGGTCCTCCGGTCAGTGTCTGGAGCCCATGTATGCCCAGCTATTGTCTGAATCAAAACACAGACACAGGCTAGAACAACATGGGGATCTCCGCGGGAGATAATGTCACAGCTCTCTCAGCACACACAGTGCTGGGGGGAAAATGTGTTTACAAGGCATCCCTAGACAGAGAGGTGCAAAGAGAGGCAAAAACCAGGAGCGTCAAAAAAATCAGATGTGGTCTGCTATGGAAGCGGCTAAGTTTGAACGCGTAGACTTGCCACCAAGTGTTTCCGGACCGCGAGATGCAAAAGACAAATAAATGTAAAAGTTATCCAGTGGCTGGTGAAAGTGGTGAATGTCAGTCTCCCATGCAGGCAGGTGAAAGGACTCTCCAGGAGCAGTGAGAGGCCAGCTGAATAACTCAGCGCTCCTCTCACATCGACTCCTCAGCAATCCTGTGGCAGGCGCCGGCAGGGAGGGGTGTGGGGATCAAACGGCATTCCACTTGTTTATCCCATAAACTTGTTGTTGGTTGCGTTTTAGCCGTGACATTCTGAAACGTCGGCGGGGAGGGAGGGAGCGCCCTTTGTGTCGTCCTCACCTCTGGAGTGCTTGTTGCGACTATTGATTTTATTACTTCTACACGCCTCAGTCCTTTTCAAATATGCTTTTTGTTGAGTCGCGGGGGTATGTGGTCCTACGTTCTCGCCTTTAACTCCTTGATCTCTCTCTCTCTCTTTCAATACGTCTGTCGCCCGGAACAAAACACTGGCAGGCGCAACAAAAGGGGAATCCACTCCAGCAAGGATAAAGAAAAGACCAAGTCCCGGTCGGAGTCCCGGTTTTCAGCGCTGTCCTCTGCGAACGTCCCCTTTTAGTTCGTTAAACCAGACGACCCGCGTTCCCACTAAATAAATCCTCAGATCCCGGCGTACGGCGAGAGATGAATGCGATGTATCTGTCAAAAGCGGCGAGGCAAAAGGAAGAAGAAAAAAAAAAGATGACTGTGCCGATGGAAATGAAGAGTCAAATCTGCAGCGAGGGAAGCGAGGGGACGAAGAGTCCCTCAGCCCTGGTGCAGTGAGAAGGAGAGATGCTGTGACTGGCTTACACTTCCCTCCCTCCCTCTCCACACACTCCCTCTAGCTCGCACACTCACTCTCTCTCTCTCCACACACACACACACACACAGACAGACAGACCCTCCCTCCCTCCTCGCTCTCTCTCCCTCAGCCTCTCGCTCGCCCCCCTCCCCTCCTGGCTGCACCTGAGGCTCTCTGCCACATTATTCTGTCTCTCACACTCGCTTTCTCCCAGAGCTAAATTTGGACACATTTCCTATTTACATATTACTTATCTCTCACAGTCCATTTTCTATTAACTAAAGCCCCCTCCTCTCCCTCTCTCCTCCTCTTCTTTCCTTCCCTCTCTCCCTCCCACTTCTTCCTCTCAATCTCTCCTCCCTATACACCCCCCCCACCCCCCCACCCCCACCCCCACCAGCCCCCACCAGCCCCCACCAGCCCCCAGTATGTTTCACAAACCAATAGCCTAGCCCAGTTATGCCTGCCCCTTAGTTACAGTTGCCAGGCATTTCGGCTAGTTGGGAGCGTCCTCTGGCCAGCAGATGACAAAGAGGAACAAGTGAGAGCAAATTGACTGAGCAGAAGGGCGGATGTGGAGGAACTGTGGAGCATCGTAGCCAGGCAGAGCAGAAACACTTGCCAAAAAGAAAAATTGAGCTTAACTCAGGTCATGTCCACGCTATTCTGCTGTTTCAAACTGCCTGTGCCTTTTTTTTTTTTTACACTAAAGCCAATGGAGAGTGGCTGCAAGACGGATGGAAAGCGGCCACTTTGGTAAACGACGCTGCACCTCGTTCATTTTAGGAAGAGCAGAACTCAAGTTTTTAAAAGTTTAGAAGAGCAAACACGACGGCGACCAAAGCCATCACAAGAGGAGAGGAGGCAGGGTTTCAATCACAAAGGGCTGCAACAGATAAGAACGTCCCATTCCCTCTAACCGAGACACTGCAGATTCATCTTATTTGGCCCAAACTGAATTCTGGAATCGGGTTTGGTTTGGTCACCGGTGGGAAATCTTCTCCAGATAAGAAATGACGAATTAAACCATAAGAGCCAAATCCAAAAGCGTCTCCTAAGCAGCAGCGACTGAGCGCTCCGTCCAGAGAAAACTGGACTCACCAACAATGGCTGAAGCTCTTCCCCACCTCCACCTCCACCACACATTCAGATGAAGATAGTATACTGACATCGGGTTACAGCATTTCTGAATTTTGAAGTCCTCAAAATTCAAACACCATGCTGTTTGAGGAAGCCAACATGCAAGACGTAGACGAAGACGTATAATATCTGCCGTGCAACAGTGTGGGTTCAAATGCTGCTCATGATCTTGGTCATATGTCATGCAATCTCATTTGTCTAGGGGCAGCAAGCTGGTCTAATGATTAGAGAGACTGTCCTGTAGGCAAAAGGTCACAGATTTGATCCCCTCAACAACCAATGTGTGTCCATCAAGATCCATCTGTCCTTCAGCAAGACACTGAACCCTCTTCCTGCTCACTCACTGTACATCACTCTAGAGTATACTTATACACTTTCAGCTGCATTTCATTTTCATTTCTAACACTGATACCAGATTTGAGTTAATAAACAGTTAACCTCCAACATCAGCTACTGCTAGAATCCATAGCAACCAGCGGCGTTCAGCCTTTTTCTGACTCACTAATTGAAAGCAAGCAAAAAAAAACTTCTTGAGAAGTGCGACGCACAACACAAATAGTACTACATGAGTTACATCACCATAATATACTGTATGTGTTAAGATTCTGTTGAAATGTACAACACAGAAAGCAGAAAATGAACACAGTACAATACTTGGGTTATATTGCCATGATACAGGTGTTAGAAGTTGGACCTTTAGGTTATCAAGATAAAAGCAGTGCAGCAGTGATGTAACTTCAGACACCCTGGGAAGCCAATACACCTGATTCATTATCCATGAACTAGTATGGATGTATGTGAGCTCAAAAGAAGAAAACATTCTACTAAAGTGAAGTGAAACATTCCTTTAAGGTATAATACCATGGGCTTTAGTCTGTAACCTGAGAACTGGAGAGCAAGTAAAAGCCTATAGCTACCATGCAGCTGAAAGAGAAAAAGAGAGAGAGAGAGAGAGAGAAAGAAAAGCGAGGGAAAGGTCTTCGAATTGTCATGGAGACCAGATATTTTTCAGCACGCATGTTGGTTAATTTGGTCATTCAGAGAAAGAGAGAGAGACAGACAGAGATAGAGGGATCAGAGAGAGAGACGGCCAAACTAGACACAGAAAAGAGAAAAAGATGTGGTAGATATAGATCTGCCATCTCTATGGAAGGATCCGGCCAATGGCGATCTTTTAGCCCTCTGTTCTTTACCTTTGGAGGTGGGTGCTGATGAAAAACAGGACCAGAAGGCCTGCGTTAATAATTCATTCAGCTCCAACACAAAGCCAGCGGGGCCACTTGGAAACAAAGGTGGAGGCCGATTCACCTTTCACTGCCTCCCACCTCCTCCCGCTGACTTCAGCCTCTACGGAAATGTGTTGGGACAAGCAGGGAGTTTACATCTACATTAGAGGCGATTAGCTGATAGGCTTACCCAGAGCAACTTACGACGAGTGAGGAGGCAGGGGGTTCAGTTTGGCAGGGTCTTGACCAGCTGGGAGAAACAGGGAGAGCGAACAAGAAACGCTCTCCGCCGCCTCAGCAGCAACCGCCGAGTTGACCTTGAGCAAGACGCTTAGGCGCCGGCCACACTGGTCCGTCGACATTCATTTCAATTCATTTTCACTGAGAGCTGTCCATTGTCCGGACCGGACTGATGACACGTCTGTCTCCGTTAGATCTCCAATCAAAAGTTTTGAGAGGCGTTCCTACGTTCGTTTTGGAAAAAATAGCGGCGAACACAGAGACGACGGTCCGACCAAAACAAAGATAAAACAGAGAAAGCCTGGGATAACGTTGGGATGAGTGGAGGTTTTCCAGCTCGGTTTCTGAATTGATACTGTAGAGTCTGTTTCTTCTTTTTTCTATCAAGTAGCTTATGAGCAAAGCTTCCTGTTCTTCTGCCTCGCCGCCATGTTGACGTTCCAAAACAAACCAACAGACACAAATCTATCCGCCAGTAATTCTGTAATCAGTCATCTTAATAAAATGTTCTGCTTGATGGATGGTTGCACTGGGCAGCTCCTGGTGTGAACATGTGGGACTGTGTGAGTGTGAAGCAGGGCGAGGCTGGCAAATAGCAGCGTGCTCAGTCAACTTTCCACGAACAAGTAAAGGTTAAAATAGAGATCGGGAAATAGCAGCAGAACTCAGAAAGGTTTAAATGGCACAGAATATATCTTAGACTGCGTGCAAGGTCCAACGGATACTGAATTTAGGAAGAAATGACCAGCGCTCCGAGTGTTTGGACAAATACAGACGAAGCAACAGACGAACGCATTACGTTCGCAGTACGAACATACTGTAGTGGTGTTATTAAATATTATTAGGGTGCATGATTCTTGACCTCCTCACTATTGGTTGTTTATAATGTTGGGTATCTAGTCAGGATGGGGCGATATGTTTATCTCATGATACGATTCGATACGCAATATGGGGTTCAGGATTCATTACAACCACGATACGATGTAATAAATAAAAGTTCAATGACAACAAAGTCTGATTTATTTCTGAGACACTGAGACTTTGTAGAAATGGCATTGGCTTGCTACAATTTAACAACAACAATTTAAAAATATCATTACAAAGTGCAAATAAAAGAATTTCAATGGAGAGGTTGTGAAATTGTGGAGCTAATATCACATAAAAATGGAGCTAATATCACGATTCATTTTTCTGCCCCACAACACGTATTGGTCTCATTTTTGTATTGCGATATATATTTTCCCATCACTAATATCTAGGACAACCAGCCCAAGAGGCTCGGGGTAGGAGTAGGGCGGGATGGGGCAGTTAGTGGGGCAGATTAGTGCTGCTTTACTGCCTGGAAACAAGCATCCAGCTAGCACTATCAGCAGATCGACACACTAAACCTGCTTTTTAGCACCTGCCTGCCCGCCTGCTGAGACTGAAACATGAGACTGTCTAGCAGGCAGAAGCCAGTATTTACATTTACAGTCAGCTCCCAGGTCGGAGGCACTGAGGGGAAGATTTGAGGCGCTGAAAACACAGCTGAACACTGACTGTAGTGAATGTAGCCCGTCTCACTTGCCTTGCCATCTTTATATCATGAGGACCACAATGGAAATAAGCCTTTGATTTGTATTGTGACATCATCTTCTGCTTAATGTGTTTTTGAAGCTGCACTGGGTTCGATTTTTATGTAAAAATCCAACCGTCAGCCTAAAATCACAAAGAGCGTCCCGTCCCCACTAATGGAGATGCCAAATATAATCGCCGTTTGCCCAAAATGAAATTCTGGTGTTGGGTATGTAAACCTCTCCGCCCACAGCAAGTGACGAATTTAAGAGTGAAATCCAAAATAATAATAATGCTGCCCCTCCATCCCTGAAGAGCTTTGTCCAACTCTGCTCTGAGCACATGAGCAGAGCTGCAAGCTCACCCTCGAGGGGCGAGTGCAGCATCCCCAAACCGGGCACCGCCTCTCCACAATCTGCTCTCTCGTTTAAAGCTATGAAGGAATGGAATAAGCTCCACTGATATGAACATTTTTACAGATTTTCATATTTTCGCCTGTAAAGTTAAAAACTGGATTTTAAGTAACCAATGTCTGCATTAATGTGTGTGTGTGTGTGTGAGAGAGTGTGAGGGTTGGGATAGGTTACTTTGTTCAGGGTTGGGAATGTGATTATGATTGTAATGATTTTATTGTATATTTTTATTTTTTTTGTCTATTTGTATTTTGCACTGTTTTTATGTCTACCTGCCTAAGGGACTACAGATGGAAATTAGCTAGTAGCTAAATCTGGTGCGATTAGTGAGATTAATGTTTTTGTACATAGTCCCGGACAAAATAAACAAATTAAAAAAAATAAAATAAAATAAAATAAAAGTTTCTCCTAAACAGCAGTGAGTGAGTTTTCTGATGTCACCTTACAGGATTTCTGGGTTTTGAAGTTCAAATTTTGCAAACCATTTTGGGAAACAAACACAAAAATCAAATAAAAGGAAATAAAAGGGCTTCTTATCAACATTTCACTGTGAGAATGGCTGCAAAGAAACATTCTCCTACCGGTGAATACAGCAGAGAGATAATGTATGAATCGGATGCGGGGCGTAAAGGAAATAAATGTCAAATACACTGATAGGAGGCGGCTCATTATCATATTTCACATGACAATAATTTATGTTGAGCAAAAATACCTCCACTGTTCTCACCTCCAGCACAATGTCAGCCTGTATAATGTGTACATTGAGATGGCTTCAGGTGGATGGTAAAGAGAAGCTAAAGGTCAAAGACTAGCTGCCTATTGGAATCACCATCTATCATCTCCAGTTAACGTCACGCCGCACGGCGGCACGGCCCGTCCGACTGCTCAGGTTCACGTGATTATATTCATTATTCTGTAGCTGCTGTTGTCCTTCCACCATGTAGGTCAGCCTGTATGCCTTCCATACAGGCTGGAATAAGATTTCACCTTCACTTGAAGCAGCACATTTTTTTATCAAGGAAGAAATAATGCAATAATGGAAACGCATTTGTTGAATAAATGATTGGCAGTTCACAAGTGGTTTTGGATGTTCTGAAATGTTGCCTGTAAAATATTTGTCCACCACAACATCTAGAAAAAAAATAATTTTCCCCTGATTTTTTGGGGGGCATTTTTGCCTTTTCTTCTTGGACAGTTTAAAGTGGAGAGAGACAGGAAAGACGGGGAGAGAGAGGGGGATGACATGCGACAAAGGTCCCGGGCCAGGTTCGAACCCAGGACATCATGTTGTTGTGGTTAAATGTCCATTAGTTGATGCATTAGAATGGCACAAAGTGTATTTCTTTGTTGTCTCCTGCAGATGAAAGCATGAAAAATGGCCAACATTAGCTGTCGCCCAATACTAATTAATTCTCGAGAACGTATGAATGTAAAGTTTGCTTAACATTTGCTCGACAGTTAGATGGAAACATGAAATTGAGTAGAAATTCCTGTATATTTACTGTAGTAGGAGATGGATGTGGCTGTGAGTGTAGTGAGGAAGAGGAAGAGGAAGAGGAAGAGGAAGAGGAAGGAGCGGCGCTGCTGTAGCTGTGGGGTTACAGTCAGGATGAAGACTGAGAGACAGAAGTGTTGTGACCAGAAAAGAAGCTGCAGGCTGCATCTCCTTAATCTGAGCTGTCAGATCGGTGTCAGCACGGCTAGGAGGCTAACACACACACACACACACACACACACACACACACACACACACACACACACACACACACACAAACAAACACAGTGTTTGCACGATTATGGCTAAAACGCTAACCCTGATTATTTTGCTAGATATTCTGATCACTATTATTAGTCTTGATGATTTTAGGAACAAAATTCTTTTACCGCACCTTTGGCATCTTAGATCAACATTTTGACTATTTCTAGCTACAGGAGAGATTTTAAATACCGTTATGCCAATATTTAACAATTGTTAGTATGGAAACTAAAATCCCAGTATATTTTTTTGTGAATAATGTTATTAGTATTGGTAGAAATATTTAGCAAACATGCTAGATGTGAAAGAGTACATATGGCATGTTCATATTGGGGTTCTTCATTCAAATCCCAGTATATGATTAAACATGATTAATTGCACAGGTCTAGTATATAAACATGCAAATACACACACACACACACTATTAAGGCGGCGGAAGTATCTTCCCAGAGTGTTTTAAATAAACCCTGATGGTTTTCTCTGCTTCACAGTGAGTTGATATGAACCGTCAGACTGAGCCGGCTGCAGACACGACAGATCAGATTTTTGTGTTTGTTCTGTTTTTTTCCCCCCAGATATTGATTATGTTGGCGATGTGGAAGGAAGGCGGTGTGTCCTGTTAATGGAGCCCACTGTGTTCCTGCTATGGAGAAGTGAAGCGAAGGGCTGCACTATAGAGACACACATAGGGCTGGGGTGTGTGTGTGTGTGTGTGTGTGTGTGTGTGTGTGTGTGTCTGTGTCTGTGAATAGACCTACATTGTGAGGAGGAAAGATGGGAGGGGGTTGGTGGGCTGTGCTGTGGCCCTGCAGTGCAGCTGGTCCCTACAGATACTATGTAGGAGGGTGTGTGTGTGTGTGTGTGTGTGTGTGTGTGTGTGTTGGGGGGGGGGGGGGGGGGGGGGGTGATTGACAAGCCTGTCAGAGACCCTCCAGGGGATTTATCATGATGGGAGGCCTCAGACTAGCAGCTAAGCACTGGGCTGAGCCAGTGGATTTATGTATGTGTATGTGAATGTAAATAACGTATATGCATATTGTCTCTGTCGGGTGAAAACCTCACATCTCCAAAACGTCAACGTATTCAGGAACGAAGAAAAACAGCCTTGTTTTTTCCTTGATCATAATACATGTTTGACATTAAACCAGCGGGTGTTGAAAGGGTTAAATAAGTCCAAGAGGACTGAAGTGGAAAAAATGAAAATCACCAAAATCGGAGTTGCGAGGTTTTCACACAAGCTTTGGCGAGCGATGATTACTGTTTGTTTACTCTGCCAGCAGTTGGTATCACATTACCATAATATAAAAATAAACAATAGAAATAGAATGACAAAACTGCATATCAATCGACTCAAGAAAACACAGACCATTAGCTACAGGCTCTACAGTGGCCGCAACTGAAAGTCCAGTGCATGCTGGGAAACCGGCGCCAGCCAGCAGCAAGCGTCTCTCGAACCATCAGCTGGAGTCCTGTTCTGTTCTGAAAGCTAGGATGCTGGTGAAGCTGGTGAAACTGGTGAAACTGGTGAAACTGGTAAAACTGGTAAAACAGTGAAAGTGGCTGGTAAATGATTCTACTCTCCAGGGAAACAACCATCATTCAGAGTCCTGTTCTATTCGAAACAACCAGTCGGCTGGTAAGACAGTGAAAGCTGGTGAATGTAGACTTTGACCTCAGTTCCTTTTTTGTAAATATGACTTTCATGAGTTTTGGTACTGTCTGTATTGATAACTGCGTCAATTACTGACAGTATGGAGGGTCTCTTGATGTGCCCCCTGTTTCCTATGTGTGGTTTCCTCCACCATTGGACCACATATTTATATGAATATATAGAATTGCCTCTCTATTGTTTTTACTGAGGTTACTTTGGGTGGTATCTCTGTGTGTTCTATTTCTATGTCTACTACTCTACTAATTAGTACTAGCACCTGTGTTCTAGTGGTTATTGAGGCCTGTCTTGTGTTTAAGGGAGTCGACAGTGACATTTTGCTTTATACCCTGACAACATTGGTTTTTTTAAGACAATAAAGAATTCTGCATCGGAGCTATGGGAGTGCGGCTACAGTTTTTTACTTTGAATTTTGGGACTTGCCAGCTCCTGCGGCGTGTAATCATAAGTTGGTCTCCTGCCCAATTATCAAAATATGAACTAGCTAATGGCCTACGGCAGAATATTACGAGACAAAGGCGAAAGGAGAAACATAATTGTCATGGAGACAACTTCAAGCAGAGAGGAGTCCTTAAACTCTTACAGTTACCATGGCAGCCCATCTTATGTACGTTGTACTCCATGTGTGTGTGTGTGTGTGGGTTATCAGGCGTGGGCGTAGTATTATTCCAGCCCGGCTGCATGGCTGATGCTACCTTTGATTGCAGACTGGTGATAAATGCCATCGCTAAGCTGGCGCCTGGCCCGAATATGACGGCACATCAAAATGTAAAGCAGCCTGGCAGGGGGAGGGGGGGGGGATCTGCTCTGATATTTAATTACATGCTTCATAAAGAACTGAACTGGGCTCATTACAGTTCTGGGCGGGAATGTGAGCGCAGTTCAGGTAAGGAGTGAAAAATGACACCAGACGTTTTTTCTACTATTTCTCCCTGGCTCTTATTTCTGTACACAGCATTTCTCTATCACACATCACCATGCTACAGTCACAATGTTTTGTCACTGGCATTGAGCCAACACTCTTATCCAGAGTGATTTACAAGTGAAATAAATAACCTTCAACTCCTCAATCACCTGCGTTACAACCAATAGGACGAACTGAAAGGGTCGGAGCCGCAGCACCCAAACAACAGAGAGTGATGGTAAAATAGTACAATTAGTAGAATTCCTCTCACCCTCTCATTAGTACAGTTAGTTAAAGAGGGTTGTAGCAACTATTCCTGTGTTCAGAGAAAGATCATGGATGAGAGAGAAGTGCGAGGGAAAGGGAATCCACAGAACGTTCCTGGACAGTCGGAGCGGCGGCCATCTTGCTGTGACCCGTCGGACTAGCTTCTGTATGAAGCGACTCACAGCAAGTCACTGAGCTGAGAGGTTTTACAGCAAGAACCAAAGCAGCTTCTCTGTCTCCTTGCTGCCATGGATTGCTAACATGCTAATGTTGATTAGAAGAGCTAGAGAGAGAAGTCCAGTCTGTGATGAAGCTACGTTAGCCTCGTCGCTAACGTTAGCTTCCAGTTGAGTTCTGACAGTTTGCTAACAGACTCATCTGCTCAGTTCTGTGTGACAGACTTTACAGCCTTAATGTCCAGACTTGTGTTGTCACCATAGCAACCAACCCTTCAAATCTCATTATCGCCATTTGATGCTGAACTAGCCAAATTACCATGACAAACAGTCATTCAGGTTCTGTGGTAGAATCCTTCAGGACTGAGAAGAAAGGCTTGAAAAGAAAAAAAAATAAATTCCCATTCAAAAACAATCACCTTGGAGGACCTTCAGTTTCATATATGGCTCCTTACGGCTTGCCGTAGCGCTGCTCCAGGCTTCTGATTACAGCCGCCGTACCTGGGGAGAGCGCCTGACCTCGCCGACACTCCGCCGGCGCTGCGGCCAGATTGGTCTTTGGAGAGGCCGGCCTGGAAATAGCTGGCTGAGCTTTTTTAAGCCGTGGGTTCAAGCGTGGCAGCACACCTTGGGCTCGTTCGGCTCCGGGGAGACGGAAAGGTTGTTCAAATGTCACTATCAACCCCCCCGCCCCCCCTCGCCCCCCCCTAACCCCAACACAGTGCCGCGCCAGCCGAGAAAAGAGTTATTTGTGAATGTCTCTGATGCCCTGAGGCCATGGTGTGTGTGACAGAGAGTGTGTGTGTGTGTGTGTGTGTGTGTGTGAGTGTGTGCGTGATGACTGTGTAAATGAGAGCAGTACAACAGTGAACATGACACTTTGCGATCTATGATATCAAGCTAGCCCGCCACCAGCCGCACGCTGGTAAATGTTTGTGTCCAGTAAGTTAGTCGACCATCCATCATCTGAACTCCTGTTCCATTATAAACATCTAGCTGGCTGCTAAAAGTTATCTATTCTACCAGTAACCAACCATCATGTGGAGTCCTGACACCCTGAGGCGGTGTGTGTGTGTGTGTGTGTGTGTGTGTGTGTGTGTGTGTGTGCTCTTACATGATGACTGTGTAAATGAATATGATACACTCACCATGTTCACACAGCAGGCAAATCTGATTTGTTCTTCTAATCAGATCAGTAAGACTAACAGTCTACATTGTAATTTACAAGTGACCAGACTTATTTATTATTATTATACTTATTATGCTGCAGCTGTATGGAGACATTTATAGAAATGTTTTGCTCTTTTGAAGCCTAAATGACCAGACACCATTTACTGCAATTGTTTGGAAGAAAGCTTCTCCAGCAGTGAGCCTGGAGAACTGCTGGTAAGTCGTATTAAAAAAACAAATATTCATCCGTTTTTCTACTGGCATGAGGATGAGTAGCTAATGACTTAATTGAAATTTTTGGGTGAACTGTCCCTTTAAAGGCAGTATTAACAGTGCTGACGCACTTTTTAGGCCTTGAATATCGGTAATCAAACTGAAGACATTTTAAGACTTTTCCTGGACCTGCAGAACAGAACGGTCTTATCGCTGTATAGTTGGAAATGCCTCGATTTACATAAATCTCCACATCAAGATAAGATATGATAAGATAGCTCTTTATTGATCCCCTTAGCCACAGTAGCAATTGCCAAAACAGTGCAGGAAGTAATAAAAGAAAAGCGGTAATAACATAAAATAAAGGTAATGTACATAATATTTTTAAAACTATAGAGACAGAGACAAATAAATGCAAATAATAAATGCAGATTCAGATAAGTCCAAGAATCAAGAATCACAATCAGACTCAGTTTAATCACCAGGTAAAATAAGGAATCAGGAATCTGTCAGTTTGGGACCCCTAACCACGCAGGGTTTAGGACCCCTCTGCCTCGGTTATTATTGAGAACGTCGGTCCAGAACCTGTGGCGATACACGGCGCTGATTTACGACACTGATAACCCCCCGTACGGGGCGGCAGTCCAATTACTTAGGATTCAATCAGCATTAACATCATCACCGACCGCAGACAACAGACATTAATAAGCTCCACATCGCCCTCGCCGTCGCTGTCGTTTGCCTCTCCTCCCTCTTTCCCTCTTTCCCTCATTCCCATTCATTTGCTGCAGCTATTAATAGCGCGGCCACCCGCCTATCAATACCATCATTACTCCAGTAAGACGGAGGATGTGGGCGTGGCACAGTCACCAGAATGAGGATGAATGAGCAGAGCTGCAGAAACCTGGTCTTATGTAAGGAGAGAGAGAGAGAGAGAGAGAGAGAGAGAGAGAGAGAGACAAAGCCAGGTTCGTAAGAGAGTAAAAGAGATAGTGTGAGATGGAGGGAAAGACGAAGAGATAGTGTGGGGGAGAAAGATAGAGAGGAAGAGAGAGAGAAAGAGGTGGGAGACAGTGTGGGAGAGAGAGAAAATAGAGCGAGACAGTAAAATAAAAAAGAGAGATAGTGAGAGGCACTGAGATAGACAGATTATAAGAAAGATTGGCACAGGAAGAGAGATAAAGATAGTGAGGGAAACAGGGAGAAAGGCAGTGAATGAGAGGTAGAGAGAGAGAGAGAGAGATAGAAACACTTGGTAGAAAGAGAAAGAGAGAGACTCAGTAAAAATATGTGGCTTAGAAAAAGAGAGAAATCTGCCATCTCTGTCGTTTACACATTCCTTTTCTCCTCTTCCTCCCTCTGTGGCTACAACCTCATATTTATAGGTCCAGTTTTCCTCCCTCTCTCCATTCGTCTTCCATCCATCCCTCTCTCTCTCATCCATCCCTCTCTCTCTCTCCCTCTCTCTCTCTGTATTGATCGTGGCAGGTAGTTTCAGCCTCTCTGGGCGGTAAAGAGAAGGACTATTGTATTATCCATAAAAGGGAGGGTCTCTGTCTGCTCAGGCTCCTTATATCACCTCCTCACACGGCTGTGTCGCTCTACAGATTGGTTTACAAAACCATGGCCCGGGACCCAAAAACAGGTCACGGACCTGGGCTGCACAAGTGTACGATCATATATGGAGATTTTAGTTTCCTGTGATTAATAGATAGAGAAAATTGGCGTACGAGAACTATTGGAACATTTCATTTTGAATGTGAGCTGTAGTTGAAAAAAGAAAAGACAGGATGAAGCGAAGGGTGCGATCACCTACAGTTTGTTTTCTTTGGTTCGAACCATAGTTGAAAAGTTGACTTTGTAACATTTTTGTATTTGGTTTGTTTGGGTTCACACCGACCAATCACAAGTGAACCAGAGCTTCTGTAAACAGAAGTCACATGACTCAGAAGCAGCTTGTTCATTTTGTCCCGCGAGGTGAAAGATTTTGGCAGCCGGGGAGCGAAAGAGTCAAAACAAATCTGAATGCAGTTCCTGTTACTTTAAATATGGGCTTGTCTGCGCTCTTTGCCGCAATTTACCATCTCTGGTCTTCATACCAGGTAAGTAGCAGTGCAGCAGTGCAGGTAAAACACATGAAGTAAAAGCTGAATATGAGCATCAGTGCAGGCAGCTGTTTGCCCGCAGTTCATTTTGTTATTCTAGGCTTTACAAGCATGAGGAACTGTCAACATCCATCACTTTATACCCTTAAAACTGCATGAACAACAGTCACACAGTGAACAACATACTAATAAAAAAAAAAAAACAATATATAAAATAAAACCAGATGTTTTGGGGTTGTTTCCTGTAGTTTATACGATTCCATTCTCACTTCTAACGAACCACAGCGCAGTCCGAGACTCGCTGTGCCGTTATTCGGTGCCACCAGAGTTCAAACGGCTTCGTTTCCTCACCTGGACAATGAAGCAGTCATTATGCCAATCATAATCAAACATCTTCATTGAATTAGCTTCGATGAAGAGGTTTGCTGCATCGTGGCAGAAAGCAGAAACTGCGTCCCAACATCCCAACATCACTGCTCCACGAGTCACAGATGGCAGTTAGACTCCATTTAGTAATTAGAGATGTTTAGAGAGATCCTTGTTAAATTCTTGATAGTGCTGACAGCAAGTGCAAAAGTTAACATGGAAGAAATGCAAAAAATGTGGAAGCGGTGCAGTGTTTGTATGTAAACACACAGGTACAAGAGCTCACCTGTGGAGGATTTTAGCATGCAGTCACAGGCTTTAGCTTTTTACTTAAAAATAAATATTTGTGAAGCATCAATAAGACCTTCATTTTGTCGTTCACAGCTCCCAAAATGTAACGAAACAAAGTGAGCTTCTGTCAGCCTTTCTCCCTCCATTCAACAGCAAGTCTAACATCGTTTAAGAAACTAACTTCAGACATGATTTTGTTGTTTGCTATTTGAGGCTCTTCAAATCAGCCTGCATCTCAGAGTATTTGGCAAGCCCAACCAAATCCCAAAACCCACATCAATAAACCTGAGCTCGGACAAAGCGGAATAATACAGAATGAGCTTTTCCATGTATTGGTTTTCATCTGGATGTATTTGGCAGCGGCGACTTCAAATAACAGCTCGATTTCGTCAGCACAATGAAATGTAACCTGCTGCTTAGAATACATTTTTTCATGACGCTAAAGTATCCCAGGAAAGTCATTCTCAGCACTAGAACCAGAACCGGGTCCAGAGCAGGAACTGAAACCCCTCCCCAAGGTACCGCAGGAACATATAAATCTGAGGAAATACTGAAGGTCCTTGAAGAGAACTCACTGTTTGAATTGTTCCAGGCGCTCTGGGAGGCCAAGGGGCCAACGCGAGCTGTAATAGTCCTGAGACTCCACCACATGCATTTTAAATGTCAGAGCTAAATGAGTGTGTTCTCTAACATGACACACAGTTCAGAGGAACAGCCACAATGTGAACCGCTATCGGGGATGCTGAGGCTCACAGGCAGACTGTTATGTTCTGGTTTGTTGGGTTTATTACAATGAATTACTGCAACGGCTGCTGCTCTGTACACTCTAATAACGCTGTTTTGCGAAAGACTCATGTGAATATGTGTACCTTCGGTTTTGTCCGTTTGCCTGTGTGTGTGTGTGTGTGTGTGTCAGCCCATATACCTCCACATATAGAAAAACATGAGAAATACATTTTTACAAGTGGTTCTGTGTGTGTGTGTGTGTGTGTACCTTGGTGATGACGAAGGTGGTAGTGGGTGTATGTGTGTGAGTGTGTACCTTGGTGATGAGGTGGCAGTGTGTGCGTGTGTGTACCTTGGTGATGAGGAGGCGGTAGTGCTCCAACAGGTTGTGGTTGTCGTGGCAACCAGCCAGCAGCTGCCAGACTTCAGCTCTGAGCGGCTCGGGAACGCCGGCGCGAACCACCGACAGCAAACCCTTCGGACGGCTGGACAGGTTCCCGTGCCTGACACACACACACACACACACACACACACACACACACACACACACACACACACACACACACACACACACAGGTAATACATTATCTCATTAATTCCAATTCAGCCACTCTGAATATTAATTTGAAGTGCAGATGATCATTCAGAGTCCTTTGGGTGCAGCGTGGCAGCAGGGTGACACGATGAAGACCTGTCAATCAAACGCTGAGTCAAAGCTCCGCTCATGTTGTGATATTCTCACTTCTGCAACTGTTTTATTCAGGCAGGGAAGGCTGACTACTAACTACAGTACTAACTACAGTACTAACTACAGTACTAACTACAGTACTAACTACAGTATTAACCACAGTACTAACTACAGTACTAACTACAGTACTAACTACAGTACTAACTACAGTACTAACTACAGTACTAACTACAGTACTAACTACAGTATTAACCACAGTACTAACTACAGTACTAACTACAGTACTAACTACAGTATTAACCACAGTACTAACTACAGTACTAACTACAGTACTAACTACAGTATTAACCACAGTACTAACTACAGTACTAACTACAGTACTAACTACAGTATTAACCACAGTACTAACTACAGTACTAACTACAGTATTAACCACAGTACTAACTACAGTACTAACTACAGTACTAACTACAGTACTAACTACAGTATTAACTACAAACTACAGTATTGACTACAGTATTAACTACAGTACTAACTACAGTATTAACTACAGTATTGACTAGAGTACTAACTACAGTATTAACTGCAGTATTGACTACAGTATTAACTACAATATTAACTACAGTATTAACTACAGTATTAACTACAGTATTGACTAGAGTACTAATTACAATATTAACTACAATATTAACTACAGTATTAACTACAGTATCAACTACAGTATTGACTAGAGTACTAATTACAGTATTAACTACAGTATTGACTAGAGTACTAATTACAGTATTAACTACAATATTAACTACAGTATTAACTACAGTATCAACTACAGTATTGACTACAGTATTAACTACAATATTAACTACAGTATTAACTACAATATTAACTACAGTATCAACTACAGTATTGACTACAGTATTAACTGCAGTATTGACTACAGTATTAACTACAATATTAACTACAGTATTAACTACAATATTAACTACAGTATTAACTACAGTATTAACTACAGTATTGACTGGAGTACTAACTACAGTATTAACTGCAGTATTGACTACAGTATTAACTACAATATTAACTACAGTATTAACTACAGTATTAACTACAGTATTAACTACAGTATTGACTAGAGTACTAATTACAATATTAACTACAATATTAACTACAGTATTAACTACAGTATCAACTGCAGTATTGACTAGAGTACTAATTACAGTATTAACTACAGTATTGACTAGAGTACTAATTACAGTATTAACTACAGTATTAACTACAGTATCAACTACAGTATTGACTACAGTATTAACTACAATATTTACAGTACTGATTACAGTATTAACTACAGTACTAACTACAGTATTAACTATAGTATAGACTACAGTATTAACTACAGTATTAACTACAGTACTGCCATGCTGTTGGGCTTGTGCCACACAGAGAAATATCTTGTTATTGAAAACACAGTGTCAGCTGGTTTTCATGAGCCTTCATGTTTCATAATAATATATTTATTGAGGCCATATAAAAGCAATTTCCCCCATGACAAACTACTTCACATTATTGTGCTGATGCAACGGGCAGAAAACAAGCTGAGAAATCAAATGTATAGCCAGACTCATCTGTTATCCAGTTAATTAGGCCAGTATCTGAGACTGGAACTATGCATCAAGGCTGGGTTTTACTCTGTACAAAGACACTCAGCCACTGGATGCAGTTAATGCACAGAGCACTGAAAACACGACAGGATATGTAATGAACGTACAACAGTAAATAAATGAAATTGGTACAATGCGATGGTTGTATCTGAAGGGAATTGTTTTCTGCACAAAATGGGGTGATAATGAAACAATTAGAGGGCAAACATGGCTGAAAAGCGATAAGGAGTAAGGAGTTCAAGCTAAACGGCTGAAGTGGAAATGTAAAATGGACTTTTTTCTCCAACTCCATTTGTTATACAGTGCTGTGAAAGAGAGTTGTGTTTTGAGTTTTTCTGGGACCTACAGTGTACTGTATAATGTTTTCTATTACACTAAAGTAACGAGAAAATTCTATATATTTTTATGAAGTTAGAAAATTCTAATAAATGAAAAACAGTGCATGCAAAAGTAAGTACACCCCTTGTTTCATTAGAGCTAAATTGTGACCAATATTTAATCTTCCATCTCTCTTTCATCCTCTCTACATCTTCCTCTCTTCCCATCTCTCTTACCTCTATCTCACACCCCCTCTCTCTCTCCAGGTTTCAACTCCATCTATATCTCATTTTTCCATGTCTCTCTCTATCCCTCATCTCCCTCTCTTCATCTCTTTACATGTCCCCATTCTTCTCTCCATCACTCCCCATCTATCTCTCTTCCATTTCTGCATCTCTATTTCCATCTCTCCATCTTCCTCTCTTCCCATCTCTATCTCACTCTCTCTCTCTCCAAGTTTATCTCTTTCTATCTCATACTCTCTCCATCCATCTCCATCCACCCCCCTCTCTCTCCCTCTCTTCTCTCTCTCCGTCTTGAGTCTTACCATCTAGTGAGGATTGCTCCCCAGGACTCCAGGATTTTCTCAGGACAGTCTTTGGAAACGTCTCCTGTCCCGCTGGAGATTTCACTGTCGCTGTCTGCAAGAAACACAAATAGATATTAACTAGATATAATATAATAATTAGACATTTAAGGGCGTTTCCAGCAGTTCTATCAAACCCTGGATGTTTTAACTCTTCAGCTGGGTTCATCTGGCCATGAGAGAACACAGCACTCGGACTGAAACCAAACCGACCATGGAGCTTCGTCTGGAGGGAGATTGTGATCTGATCTGAGTCTAACATCGCAGAAACTTCTTTTGTACTAATGATCGGGTAACTGGAAAACTTTTTGCGTTTCTCCACTTGAGCAAACATCGTTTTATTGGTCAGACGCAGAATAAAAATGGTAATTTTGCATTTTAACGTCTCAGATTGATAGGAAAACAGAAAATCTTCAAGGTGCAGGAGTGTCTGTAGAGTTGACCATTTCTAAAAAAAAAAAAACTGAGTGAAAAGGTATTAAGTATTTATTCAGAATCTCATTCCATAAACAGCAGGATAATGCTTTGTTATACATGAGGAAAACACCGAGCACAATTCCCTCAGAGAGGCTGACAGCAAATTCAATGATCCACGAACTCTGGTGCTGAAGCTGCTGCCTGTAGTTTCACCTGGAAGAAAGTCCGCTCCCCCGTTACATTCAGACCGAAGCGGGAAGTGACGGCTCCCATGTGGCTGCGGTTGATGAATCGTGGTTTGCTTGAAATGTTGCCTTGTTAAATGAAACCGAACCAATGTGCAAATGTAGCGAAGTAACAGCTCCGACCAAAGCAAACAGACTGTAGGGTTGAAAATGCTCACAGACATCAACTGGTGATTCTTTTGCTCAATATAGCGATCTGGATACAGCTTTTCTCAAGACTGTAGTTTTCAGCACTTAGACAAATACCATTATAGGGATGATAAAAGGTGTTTTAATACTTGTCACTCAGTTTGAATATAATAAAAGATTTTCTCCAACATGCGACATGTTTTGTAAGCCAGGGACAGACAGTGTTGTTTAGGAATCTGAAAGGAGAATGAAGGCTTTTACTGGACAGAGATGACATGTTGTGCCTCAAACTAACAAAAACATACTTGATATTTTTTAATTAAACCTTTATTTAGGGAGGTAGTCAACAACAACCATGTACATAAGCAAAAACTATAATTAAAGGTGCTATGTGTAGCATTTATAAATATCATTATCAGTGTCAAATTAATTGTGATAGCTTGGTATAATGACCGTAAACAAATGAGAGCATGGTAGAGACGATTGGTCTCTGTCTCACAGCAGTAGTATTGTTAGTTCTAGTGTTTCTCCACATGAAGACTACATTTCCCATCAGCCCCGTTGCTTCCTGCCCCCCCTCCCTCCTCCCTGAAGAGGATCAACATGTTGGAAGTGATTTCTCCATCTTCCTTTCCCTCCTTCCACCATCTGCTGCCAGAAACTCTTTCAGCTTTAGCTCCGTTTGCTCTGGAAGAACAGAACCTCTTCCTGTTTTGTGCCGTAAAGCGATCCAGCAGATTTCCCTCCAGATCCACCAGGTGGAGAAACTATGGAGGATGCAGAGTAGAGGCTGATAGAGACTGACAGGCCGCTCGCCGATGTTTGTTTACGGTAATTATACGTACGTCTCAAAATTATTGCGGTGATGATTTACCGATGTTACACGGTACCTTTAAAATCAGCAGCCAAGCGCAAAATCAAAATTCATGCCTGAGGACTGTGAACTGAATCACAGGTATTTTAAAAAGCTGTAATTATCATCGTCACAGAGTGGAACAGATGAAGGAGCTGGAGCTTGCCTACACATCGCTCTGCTGTCTGCTGCGGAGGCTCGCTCTGCAGACAAGAGGCAATCAGCGCAGAAACACTTGTGTTTGGATGCAGAGGCTCTAATTGTCTGAGCTGATGGATGAGACAAACTGATCCCTGCTCACAGACCACACAGAGGAACACACACCTACACACACACACACACACACACACACGGTACATATGAGGATACATACGTTCGATATATGGATACACAGGTGCAGTAAAAATACGGATACGCACGTTCAGTACATATACATATACAGATAGACATGTTCAGTACATGTACTGTATGTATACACACGTTCAGTACATATACAGATACACACATGCAGTACATGCACAGATACACACATGCGGTGAACATGCACAGTAACAGACACATACGCACATATTGACACAACCAGATAGACACAAGGTCACACCCACACAACACACACACAGGAGCAGATACCTGCATGAAGTACACAAGCAAACAAAACCAGATACACAGTCACAGAAAAACACACACACACACACACACACACACACACACACACACACAGTCTGGCTCATATACTCAGTGTGACAGACACTCGACTACAACAGAGACCTCTCTCTCTTTCTCTCGCTCTCTCCCACACACTCTCTCCTCTCTCTTTCTCTCTCTCTCTCTCTGACACACACACTCATTCTCTCACCTTTCTCTCAGACACACACTCACTCTCTCGTCTCATTCTCTCTCTCTCTCGCTCACACACACACACTAGTCAGTGCAGAGAAAAGTAAAACAGAATCATTTTGCCTGGTTAGTGTTAGGCATGATAAAAACACATCATTCTGCTTTTCTTGCTGAATACTGCAATTGTGATATGAATTGTGATATGAATGATGGATGTAGAAGTACAAAATGGATGGGCACCACACTCTCTCCAGGAAAAGTAATGTTTATTTACCCGGAGAATATTAAAACATGAGGTTTCAGCCAAAGAGCCCATAATCAGACAGTCAGACGGCTTCAACGTCGTGTTTTAATATTCTCTAGTTGAATAAATATTTCTTTTAATGGAGAGCCAATCCATTTTGTTCTTGTTGTTGCACCTCTGCTCCTGTTGTTGGAGCCCCAGTTTTTTCACTGCAGCACTTCAAGAAAACATGAATTTTATCTTGAAAGAAGGTGACATGCTAATGATTAGGATTTGCTCTGCTTGAATAACTTCCTTTACCATGAAAAAGTACACAGAAACACACTAAGCTCTGAACAAGGTGTAAGAGAGTGTGAATCCAGGGTCTGGGTAATTTTTTACATTTCATAATGTATAGTGGCAGAAAATAGTCACACTTTGCATGACAGAGCTCAGAAATGTAGTGAACCCACAAATAACTGTGTTGCTGGATAGAAGTGTGGCTGTAAATGAATGCTGGAGCGGAGCAGATGCCCATCATGCAGCATGTCTTCCATTAAGAGCCCTCCACGGTAATTGGCACCCTGGGAAACACGAACCAAACTGCGGCTGCAGAAAAACACATTAATATTTCTGAGCACAAACTCTATTTGTGTTGCCTATTATTTAGTATTTCTTTATCTTCATCCAGAATGCAAATAATTCTAGAGAGCGCTGTTTACCGCCTTATTAACAATATGGATTCTGTGACAATATATATGTTTTCCAGGTTCAAAATCAACATATTTGGCCATGTTCTAGTGGAAACTATCAAGTCAAACCCTCACTGTTACTGCAAACATGTAATTCATCCACTGCCTTTGTAGAAAACCGAGGCCTGTTGCTCTAGTGAGTCATTTGATTTAATCATGTACTATTATGTACTATTATGTACAGCCTGATGGCCTAGAAGTAGGCAATACAGTAGGAGTTTCCACACCTACTAACAGCACACAAAAACACAAACACACACACACACACACACACACACACACACAGAGAACACACACACAAAATGCGCCAACTGCCAGACCAAACCGGCGCTGTTGTGTCTTGTGAAATACATCCACTTCTCACCCCGGGTGTCTGCAAGTTACACAAGTTCAATTCAAAACTTTTTAAAGGGACGGTCAACCCAGTTAAAAAATGTTCATTTTCTTCTTTAGTATCACTGTTGAGTTGTTTGTTCATCATCCACCGAGATTCAACAACTGTAATAAAATGGAGCTTTTGGCTGCTGCATTTTCCATAGTGATCGAGCTTCACACTACACTGGAGAGAGGGAGGGAGAGAGAGCGAGACAGAGAGAGAGAGAGAGAGAGAGAGAGAGAGAGAGAGAGAGAGAGAGAGAGAGAGAGAGAGAGAGAGAGAGAGAGCCGGCTGCTTAAAGGCCAAACTTAAATAAATAAATTCTAAACGTTTTACACAAAACACGCTCTGCTAGCTCAGTCTAAAACATTCGCCAGCAAAAATATTTTTCATCATCATAGATTAGCCGTTATGGTTAAAAACGCACATGGATCCAATCCTGGGTCGAGCGAGCTTCACTGTAGACTGGAGAGAGAGAGAGAGAGAGCGGCTTCTGATTGGATTTCCCACTCTGACGTGTGAAAATCTTTTTAATCCGCAGCAAAACGGAGAAATCAACTGATCGGCTTCAGATTCTCTCAGTTTGCTGTTGTGTTTTACATCAACACTGACTAAAAACAACACTAAGAGTCTTAATTTGGTAATTTGGCTAGAGTCAAACAGCCCCGCGACACTGAATTTTCGTTCCTGCCTGGGAATCGAACTCGGGTCTTCTGGTTGACGGTCTGCAGTCTGACTCCCTGCAGAGTGACCACGCGATCCAGAGCCCCTGCTGTCGTGGGGATGAAAATGCTTTAATGAGAAATTGCTTTGCTAATGCCAGTGAGAATGAGCTAGACGTATTTTGCAACTGAAAAACATGAAATCAAAAACAGACCCATCAGAACACAACGCTCGCTCTGCACGGCCGGGCCGACTCCTCAACGGCAAAACCAAGAAACTGCAAAATGTTTAAAACCTCAAAAACATAATTAAAAGTTAAAATGCAACATCTAACCGTACTCAAAACCCTCCAAGGACTTGACTTTAGATAATATGACTGAAGACATTTTTTAAATTCTTTTCTCCAGGACCCGCAGCACTCTGCTGCTCCTATACATCTTCCCAGCCTCAGCGGGGGCTTTTCAGGTCTTTATAAATGCTTGATGAGCCCTTTCAAGTGGTTCAGACCCGGCACAAAGCCGCCGCTCTGTCCTCCGATTGGCTGAGGCCACGTGGCGCTGCAGCGTGAGTCCAATGCCGCTGCCGGCTTACCAGGTGATGAAAGGAAATGCGAAGACGAAGGTCATTACTGTTACCTTTTAATCTGGAGAGAGGCTGAGCATTCACCGCAAGATTACTTTCCAACAGGCTCTCTGTGATGTGGAGGCCGCCGCTGGATCGCTTTTGTGTGTTAGAGTGAGCAGGAAGCCTCTACAAGCTGCATGAAGACGCTCCATCTTTCATGTTTTTTTCTATTTTTATTCATGCCCTTTATTATTGTTTTAATTCATATCCTTTAGTACGTTTTTTTTACTGTTTTCTATTATGTGGATGCATGTACAGTATGACTCTAGCTGTATATGATGAAGCAGGGGGAGTGTGAGGATATACTGTATGCATGTGCATGTTCATGGTCTGTGCAAATGCATGTCAAATGGATTAGCATTTGTGTGTATGTGTGTGTATGTGTGTGTATGTGTGTGTGTGCGTGTGAAAGGATAATGAGGAACAAAATAAGCCACAATCACACACACACAAGCACGCTGTGAAAGGCAAAGGGGGGGAAAAAAAAGAAAAAAAAAAAGATAGAAAGTCAGCTTCAGGCCCATTTCCAAGAAGACAAAAAAACGTGCACGTGAACTGAATGTGAGCGTGCACGTGGCGGTGGCATCCGCACTGGGAGTGTATTCATTCCTGTTCACAATGAGGCTGACCTCCAGCTCCACGGCCCCGAGCGCCTCCTGCTTTCAGCTCTGGTGTGTGTGTGTGTGTGTGTGTGTGTGTGTGTGTGTGTGTGTGTGTGTGTACAGAAGGAGCTGTCTGAATGGCTGCCGCAGTGCTGTAAAGCGCTCGCTGCGGCCTTGGCGACTGGCTCGTGTCTTTGGGCGTGGGAGAGACGCTTTCTGCTCTCTGCCTCCCACTCCGCTAATAAGTTTCAGCGCTGCAAGGTGAGAAGTGAGAGACGCCGGCAGCAGAGGAGGGAGGAGCAGCATGACACCTCATCTCTTATTTATTTATTTTTCTTGACGCTCCACACCTTGGAATCGTCAAATACCTCAAACCAAACGGTCTGTCTGATGTGCCATTTTACTTGAATTTGCTGTTTTTATATTATTTGAACATGATTAAGAAACTTTATTTTGAGTCATTGTCTAATGCCAAATGAACTGTGTACTGTGCCACTGCTTATTACACGAACGTTATACTTGTTCATTAAAAAAATCAATAAATACAACAAAAGCAGATATTTGATTTTGGTCAATACATCATACAGAGTATTGGTTAAAGCTGGAGGTGCGTTTATGTAAAAATCATCAGACTAAATCACAGAGGGGCTGCAACAGAGAATAACGTCCAAAATTTTGCCAAAATTATTTCAGGTGTTGGTATGCTCACTGGTGGGAAATCTTCCTGTGTGTGTGAAGGTGCGTTTTGATTTCATGTTAAGAAAGTTTGAAGGTTTATGTTTCATACCAATGTGAGGTACTGCATGAGCTTTTGAATATCATTGATAACTGTTGTGGTATTTTGTTAATCTGTTGAATTAAATAAACTTCTGGATCACTGCAACGCTCTGAGCATGAGATGCAGAGCTGCAGTCTGAGCTCACTAGCCTGTGTGTTAGCCAGTTGGGCCGTTTGTCTGAATTCATCTGTGCAGAATAAATATCATACAGTGATTCTGACGGCGCGGCCGTGACCCACAAAAGTGGCTAGAAAATGGTTGGATGGATGGATTGAATAAATTTCCACATTTTTCATGCATATTGTAATAATCCCAACATTTCAGTCTCCTGGATGATCTCCATTTGTGATGTTAATACAGTCGGCATTTGAATTCACTTTGGCTGCTGTGGAGAAATATTCCAGACATTGAGAACCTTGGAGCCCGGCAAGACTGTCAAGGGACACACACACACACACATACACACACACACACACACACATACACACACAGTGACACACACACACACACACCAGCTAAATGAAAACTGAAGCGTATGTTGTATTTTTATCCAAACCAATCTCATAAAATTCTTCTTTAAAGTGACCAAAACTGCTCGCTCAACATCTAAGGTGTGTTAAACAAAAAGTCTCCCCTCGCCCCCTCGCCCCCCCACCCCACCCTCAGCTCCCCACCCCACCCTCAGCTCCCCAACAACATATAGCTCCAACATGCATGATTGAGCCCCAAACCCTGGCGGTGTCGGTGCCTTGCTCTGCCCACTAGGTTAGAGAAAACAACATGTTTACGAGTCAACATGCAGTCTGAGCAGCAGCCAGACCAAATCCCTGACACCTCCGGTACCGAGCCGGTGGTCAGGTGGAAATGCCAGTCCTGTTTATATTAGCGGGCAGAAAGTGGGTCATGTTTGGGAACCGTCGGAGTCTAACGGCCGATGTTATTTCTGCTGTTTTGCCTGCATCCCTCGGGCCGCTGCCCTTATTGACAGGGGATAAAACCTTTGTGCCGCGGCGCGTCAGCCGGCCGCTCACGTTCAGATGTGACACGTCGCGCCGCGGAGCGACGTGACGAGCGGGCGGGTTCAGCTCAGGTCAGTGTCTTACTCAAGGACACTAACAAGCGCTGAACCTGAATGGACAGAACGGTCCTTCTGCTGTTTGTTGTGGTAATTTGGCTAGTGCAGCATAAAATGGCGACTATGGAAATTTAAGTGTTAGTTGCTATGGTGACACTAAGGCTGTAAAGTCTGTCGCACTTGCTTGAGAAGTGTGCAGATGCGTCTGTTAGCAAACTGAAACTGAAAGCTAACGTTAGCGACAATGCTAATGTAGCTTTATCAAAGACTGTACTTCTCTCTCCAGCTCTTCTAGTCAACATTAGCATGTTAGCCAACCTAGCTAAGCATCATCAAACAGGTTCCTGTAGCAAAATATAACATTAATGCTATAATAATGTTTTAGTGGAGAAGAAACGTTAGTGTTCGCTAACGTCAAACAGCTAACAGATGTCGGCTGAAACTGAGATCAACTCAACTATAACCACTAACTGTGCACTGATGTCAACACTACTGCTACACTACACACACAAACACACACACACACACACACACACACACACAGAGCTATTCAAAACCTCTGGGATTCTGCCTCCAACTTGCTGCTGTCCACACACAAACACACACAGTACATGCCCTTTATCCCACCAGCACACATACACAGTTAAACATCCTGACACACACACACACTCACACAACCAATCCGCCAACCTCTCCACACACACACACACACACACACACACATACATTCCAGGTATCACACCCCTCTCCACACTCACTTATACACACACATATATCTTCACACACACATACATATATACATTCCTGCCAGTGTTCATATGCCCAAACTAAATTAAACCTCACAGTTGATTCATATCAGTGTGTGTGTGTGTGTGTGTGTGTCACAAGGGGCCTGGCTACAGAAAACACACCGAGCCGGTGTGTGTTGCTAAACCTCCATTCCAGGCTGAGTATCTGGACAGATGATCTCATCTGGATGAGGCGTTCGTGCCACCCGGGAAAAACGACCGCTGGAAATAGAGAATATAAACCAAACGCTCCGACAAGCTATTTGCGGGAAAGCAATCCGTTGTTCCCGCGCCGCTGACGGGACGCCCGCAGACGTTCTTCTCTGAAATTGAAGGCAGAGAGGAATTTCTACAGCGCTACAAAACACGAGGTCGCATTTTTCAATCAAGGGAGATTTGGAAAAGAAATGATGTCGACTTGTGGCGGGGAGGGGGAGGTGTGTGTGTGTGTGTGTGTGTGTGTGTGTGTGTGTCAACATGATGATCAACAACACCAGCAACTTGACATTGAGAGGTACAGAGACACAAAGAGAGAGAAAAAGCCTTTAGTAGCTTTTGAATAATTTGTATGCGTTTTCAGCTTGGAAACTGCTGTGCATCACTACACATATTGGTGATTGGTGATTATGTATCAATGTATAGTTCATGTTTTCAAATCAAATAATTAATTGTTATTACAGATTACCAAATTGGACCTGAACTGGAAAAAGCTTAACCCAAATACATTTACAGTCTATAAATGGTTGGATGACTATTTGGATATTATAAACATGGAACGTGAAATACTGTCATTAAAAGATATTGTTAAATAAATAAGAATATAGACCGTTTATGGATTCTCCTGCTGTACTCAGTTATGAGTAATTATAAACTATGAATAAAAAAAAGAAGAAAAACAGATTAAGGTTAGACCGATATGTTGGTTTGCAGATATTGGCCTTTCAATATATATTAGATATCAGCAGGTCGATGTTTCCCACCGCTGATATGAGGAGGATGAGATTTTACTCAACAGGAGTAAACCTAAACAGGAAAACCTGCCTCACTCAAAGAAACTGTTGGTTTTGATAAATGTAATTTTATTTTTTTATTTTATTTTTTTTTCCTACCAGGTCTCTCTTGAGAATGAGACCCCGTGTCTCAATGAGATTACCTGTCTAAATAAAGGTTTCATAATAATTTACACTGCTTTGGTCACAACAATAAAGTCACTGAAAAACAGCAACAGTGGAGAAAGTGGTGGAGAGAAAGAAAGAAACAGAGAGAGAGAGAGAGAGACAGAGAGAGAGAGAGAGAGAGAGAGAGAGAGAGAGAGCGATCTGTCCATACCTTCATCACCCTCCTCCTCCTCAGCAGGTGAAGCCAGTCTTCCTCTTCCTCCGTTGCTCCGCTCCGCCTCTCTCTGCAGACTCACCACCTCATACACAGCATCGCTCTGACCCCCCCGCTCCGCTCCCTGCTGCACACACACACACACACACACGCACACACACACACACAGATAGATAATATTAGATTCACTTTTTTTTAATCCCCATGAGGAAATTTGACCATTTCAGCAGTATATAGGATTTAAAGAAAACAGCATCAAATACTAAAAAACATTAAAGATAGAGCAAGAACGGTTCAAACTTTAGTCCCGCCCACAAAGGCTCTGATTGGCTCGATTGTTTCTCAGAGCGAGAACAAGCCGTTGACGAGGGAAACACCAGACTCTCTGAATCGCTGATAAAATCTGAAGAGCGGAGGGACGAGATCCAGCAGTCCAAGCTAGCATTTTGGAAATGAATGCCTTAGTTTTTAGTGAGTTGTTTCAATCATATTGTTTGGAAGTGTCCACCAACATGTTTAACAGTAGCAGTCTTGTTATGTTTCATAAAATTATGTTTCATAACAATGTGAAAACCATGTGAAACAGAGTTCACGGACCTCAGGACACACAGCAGCTAACCTGACTGTTCCTTCCTGCTCTCCAGCACTGCAGCGCCGCTGCTCTGCTCCACCTGGCTGAACGGATCAATGAGCTGCATCGATCTGCCGCTCGCATGGCGTCTAATGACTAACTCAAGTCACTGATGAGAGCACAAATTGAGAGAGAATATCAAGCAGCTCTATTTTTAGCAGAAATCAGAGCAGGATTAGGCAACACCTTCACCTTCCTCAGTGAATTAACCCGTGTGTTAACTCTGGGACCGCAACGCCCAGGGAGACATGAGGTCACGACAGGAGGAAAACACAAACTAACAAACTAACACAGTACTAACACAGTATTAACACAGTACTAACACAGTACTAACACAGCACTAACACAGCACTAACACAGTACTAACACAGTACTAACACAGCACTAACACAGCACTAACACAGCACTAACACAGCACTAACACAGTACTAACACAGCAATAACACAGTACTAACACAGCAATAACACAGTACTAACACAGCACTAACACAGCACTAACACAGCACTAACACAGTACTAACACAGCACTAACACAGTACTAACACAGCACTAACACAGCACTAACACAGCACTAACACCGTACTAACACAGTACTAACACAGCACTAACACAGCACTAACACAGCACTAACACAGCACTAACACCGTACTAACACAGCACTAACACAGCACTAACACAGCACTAACACAGCACTAACACAGCACTAACACCGTACTAACACAGTACTAACACAGCACTAACACAGTACTAACACCGTACTAACACAGTACTAACACAGCACTAACACAGCACTAACACAGCACTAACACCGTACTAACACAGTACTAACACAGTGCTAACGCAGCACTAACGCAGCACTAACACAGCACTAACACAGCACTAACGCAGCACTAACGCAGTACTAACACCGTACTAACACAGCACTAACGCAGCACTAACGCAGCACTAACGCAGCACTAACACAGCACTAACACAGTACTAACACAGCACTAACACAGCACTAACACAGCATTAAGACAGCACTAACAGTACTAACAGTACTAACACAGCACTAACACAGCACTAACACAGCACTAACACAGCACTAACACAGTACTAACACAGCACTAACACAGCACTAACAGTACTAACAGCACTAACACAGCACTAACACAGCACTAACACAGCACTAACACAGCACTAACACAGTACTAACACAGCACTAACACAGTACTAACACAGTACTAACACAGCACTAACACAGCACTAACACAGTACTAACACAGTACTAACAGTACTAACAGTACTAACACAGCACTAACACAGTACTAACACAGTACTAACACAGTACTAACACAGCACTAACACAGTACTAACACAGCACTAACACAGCACTAACACAGTACTAACACAGTACTAACAGTACTAACACAGCACTAACACAGCACTAACACAGTACTAACAGTACTAACACAGCACTAACACAGTACTAACACAGTACTAACAGTACTAACACAGCACTAACACAGTACTAACAGTACTAACACAGCACTAACACAGCACTAACACAGTACTAACACAGCACTAACACAGTACTAACACAGCACTAACACAGCACTAACACAGCACTAACACAGCACCAACACAGCACTAACACAGCACTAACACAGCACTAACACAGTATTAACAGTATTAACACAGTAGTAAGCACACACACACATTCATATGCTAATACTCTCATATATTACACTATAACTGGTCATATCCTCTTTTAAGTTCTTGTAAATGTAATGTTTATTGCAATTAATATTATTAGTATTAGTAGTAGTAGTAGTATTAGTAGTAGTAGTAGTAGTAGTAGTAATAGTAGTAGTAGTAGTTGTAGTAGTATTAGTAGTAGTAGTAGTAGTAGTAGTAGTAATAGTAGTAGTAGTAGTAGTATTATTAGTAGTAGTAGTCTTGATTCCCATGGGGTCGCCCATGATAAATACTGTACTGTGTGCTCTCAGTACTGTAAGATGCTTCGGATCAATTTGATTGATGTTTGGTTTATTTTCTCCGCAGCACTGTAAACAATTTAAGTGATTTCTAACCTGTAGAAATCTGTATGTATTGATCCACAGAATCCCATGTATTGATCAGCTGGATGTTGAAGGGTTTAGTCCTGATCAGCAGATAGATCTGCATCTCTGTTCATCCTTAAGAAACTCCTTAATCATTACTTTTGAATGTGGAAAGACATGTACACCGTTTGTTGCCTATTTTGGTCTTGAATAGGACTTGATTTGCTCCGGTTCGAGTCCCTTTAGACCCGGTCTTGACTCTTGGAACAGACTTGGACTGGACTGAGACGGTCTGGATTCCCAGTGAACCGGGTGCAGAATACATTTCCGAGAAGCCGGCGCCGATAACGTCTCCCCGGCTCCTCGCCCGGCTAATGACGGCCTCCGGCGAAAGAAGACCGGAAAATATATAAATAAAATACCCACCTTGGATTGGAATCTCCCGCAAAAAAAACACCACACAATATTATCTTTTAATTAGCTCTTAACCACAGCGCCGCTCCGACATTCTTCCCTTTGCTGATGAGATAACTAGAGAGGCAATCAGGCGGGCGAGTCGGGCCGCCGCCGTTAATTACCCACACGCCAATAATGAGACAGAGCCTCTTATTAGCTCCCGACAATCCAGCGCCTCCCTCGCCCCGCCGCCCGCCGCCCGCCGCGAGATTTGCTTTTTAACAGGAGAGCGGAGGCTTACGACTTGACGCTTTTTTTTTTTTTAAGCACCTGCGGCAAGTGCTCAGCCTGGGTGTCCTTGTGTTGGTGGGTGGGAAGTGAATATGCTTTCCCCCCCCCTCTCTCTCTCTCTCTCTCTCTCTCTCAGCGCATTTTAATCAGACGAGGAACTCAGCGGGCCAGATGGTTTTCACGGAGCCTTCACAGTCATCAGGTAAGATATTGGATAAAGCGCGTTTAGCGACATCAACAAAATCTTCGAACGCGTCACACCGGAGGAGGAGCGTTTTCACTCGGATCTCCTCGCCAGATGTCGGCTCACGGGATAAAGACAGTTTTGTCAGAATTTAACACAGCTGCGATGAAATGTGGAAGAGGAAATGTTGGGTTGTGATGATCAGGATTTGAGCGTTCCCATACAAAAGCTAGGGGGACAGGGGAGAGGAGGGCTGGGCGATACTGACAAAATCAAATATCACAATATTTTAGAACGAATACCGCAATATTGATAATGTGACGATATTTGGGCAGAATGAGTATTCGTGCTTTCATAAGATATTTACACACAAGAAAATTTGGAAAATTAGTAATGATCATTAGTAATCAGTAATGTGTATTCAGTAATAGTAATGTGGATATGATGAGCAGGTAAAGCCAATCATTGTTCATGTTGCTCAGCCAGAACAGGCTGATAAGGTACTTGGTGTGACTACAGTTTTATGTTTTATCTTCACATTACACCTTTTGTTTTGATCTGTTCGTGTGAAGCACCTGGTACCATTTGTTTTGAAAAGTGCTAAATAAATAAAGTATTATTATATATGCAGGGTGTTTGAAATAACAGCAGTTGAACAAACCTAGACAAAGAAAATGATATGATCTGAAGAATATACGAAAAATGTGAATATATACACTACCAGTCAGAAGTTTGGACAGACGCATTTTTTTTTTTATTTTTACTATTTTTCACATTTTAGACTAATTGAGGTAGAGAGACTAAGAGAGGGAGCAAAAGTGAGAGAGACAGAAAGAAAGAGCAAAAGAGAGAGAGAAGGATACACGAGAGCTGTGGTTCTCAACCTGGGGGTCGCGAGATGATTTATGGGATAGGGAAAAAAAGCATATTTCTACTATAAAAATGTATTATCGTGTCTATTGTTTCAGATTTTTTTCTACTTTTTGCTTTTTTTTTTGTGAAACACTGAAAGTTTTCAGCCTCTAGGCCTCTGATGATTAATTAAATGAAGCAACCTGATAAGGGAAAATCATTCTTTGGTTGAACTGTGTATGCAGCCTGAGACATGGGGGGGGGGGGGGCATGGCTTCGTTTTAAGGGCCCCGAGCCAAAAAGGTTGCGAGCGGCGGCTCTGGAGAGTCTGCTGAGTTATTCACATGGTCGTCTCATATCTGCAGCTCTCAGTCACCAGGTGTCCCGGCTCTCTGAGGCGCAGCGTCCGACCGCTCGCTGACCTTGTAAAATCGGACCGGTGAGAGCAATATGGCCGACACCTCGCTGCCATCACCGCCAAACTACTGCCATCTGCTCAGGCTTCACACATGAGCTCAGCCTGACATCTCCACATCCACTCCTGCCAACTCACTTCAACCGTTTCATCTATTTTTACATTTAGTTTATTTCAGAATATCGTGGATCTTTACTGCCACACAACCAGTGGGTGGAAACTGGACTGGAATAGATCTGTTACATACAAAATCACCTCTAACATGTTGATCCTCAACTAGTCAACTTGTTTTGTGTGGGTTTTTGTTTTAGTTTTTAATAATAATTGTTAAGCAGATATTATGATTAGATTGGATTAGATTAGGTAAAACTTTAACGACCTCCATGGGGAAGCTGGGTTTTTGCAGCAGCACATAACAGCATACAGCAAGGAATAATAGAATATAAATGAGAATAGAGCAAATGGGGTGATATTAAACATAATTAGGCAGGAGTGAAAGGCCCAGACCAGGGATTTCCTCCTGCTCCTCCTCCCCCATCATCATCATCTGTACAATATCTGATTTGTGTATATAATGTGTGTATAATGTATGTAATATATAATATCTCATGTATATAATGTAACCTGTTAAACCAACAACTCCATTTATTCCAGCATCTTTGCACTATTGTCCTAGTGTTGTTTACATTTGTATATATATACACTTTTTTATATATATGCATATTTGTACATAGTAGTTAAATGTTTAGGTTTACCTCTGTTCATCTTGTTGCCCTTGTTTTTAGCTATATATTTATTCTGCGTAAGTACATTGAGAGCAACGAAAAATCGGAGTCAAATTCCTTGTATGTGTACATACTTGGCCAATAAAACTGATTCTGATTCTGATTAAAATACTAGAACCCATTAACTAGAAATACAGTGAAAAGTATGAAATGAAACGATCTACAGTATATAGGCAGGGTGTTTGAAATACCAGCAGTAGAACCGACCGAGACAAAGAAAACACATCTGATCTGAAACACACACATGCAGGTGCGGTGACGGCCCGGGACGCAGCAGGTACCTGTCTGAGCTTCAGGTAGAAGGTCTCGCTGAAGGCCTTGCGGCTGAAGTACCAGAAGCGCTCGTTGGGCGGATAAACTCTGACCAGCGTCTCCAGCAGGAAGCGGACCGGCTCCACCACCTCCGTCACCACCAGGTCCACCGCCACCGTCATGTACACCTGCTTATCTGCACCGGACAGGACAGACAGGACAGACAGGGGGGCGGCCGGGTCAGCGTGGGGGCAAAGGTCAGCCAGGGAGTGTGTGTGTGTGTGTGTATGTGTGTGTGTGTGTGTGTGTGTGTGTCAAAGCAAGAGAAAGGCTGAAGTGTCAGAATACGTGAGAGACTGTGAGATTGAATGTGCATGTGTGTGTTAAGGTTAGGGTTTGGGGTGTGTGTGTGTGTGTGTGTGTGAGAGGAGAGATAAAGTGTGTTTGTATACATTTGTGTGAAATAGAGTGTGAGAGTGAGTGTGTGCATTGTCTATATATGCCTGTGTGTGTGTGTGTGTGTGTGTGTGTGTGTCTACAGTCTAAGTGTCTGTTGTCAGTTGAAACAGCAGCAGAATATCAGCCTGCATTTACCTGATGCAGGTGAAAAAGAAACTTAACAAAACTGCATCATCAGCAGGAAGAACAAAACTCTAGAAAACTGGAATTAAAGCCGTCAGGACTTAATGAAGGGTTTGGATGTCTGGTATGCACTTGGTAAATCAGCAAAGCCCATTTGTTATCTACACAATTCAAAAACTGTATTTGGAAATATGTACACATGATAAACAGCTGTACACGCACCATGGCTTTAACCGCCTTTTTTTCCAAAACTGCCACCGCCTTTTTTTGCATTAAAATGTGGAGCAGCCAAGCAGTTGAGTTTGGTTCAACTTTTCAGAAAAGCACAGAGTGACGTGAATCGCTTTTTTCTCAGCCAGCCAATTAGGATGAAGGAGAGGCGGGGTTTCATGCTACGTAGGAGGCTGGCCGTTTCCCATAACAACAACAACAACAACAAAGATGGAGAAAGTCCTGGTGGAGAAATCGGTCGCAGTAGTAAGTGAATTTCTGGTATCACAACACTGATCATAAAGGATGGATCAGACTGGATGTGTATTTGGGAATATCTGGTGAGGCTTTGCTTGTTGCTCAACACTGTATCATCTGCTAGAAGAGCTAACAGCTAAACTAGTTAGCGAGCTAGCCAGTTACTCCCCAGCTAACGTCAGATAATGTTTTTATTTCTGCTCACAAGAAGCTCCAGGCAGAACAAAACAACAAAACAACAAAACAACAAAGCGTCATGCGCCCTGTGGAGCAGGAGAACGTCAGATTGGCGTCAACGCTGATGGAGACTAAAAGTTATTTCCTACTCTAAACATCATATTAGCCTGGTGAAATAGGCAAAAGTTTCCGGTGAATTTTGGAAACCATAAATTTAATTGGTGGGTGAAAAAAGTCTCGCCCACAACATGAGGCTTGAAGTCTAATCAAAGCTTGGTGTCACAGAGCAGAGGAGCGCTTGGTTTACACAACAGGCCTCCATGCAAAAAGAGAGGTGAGCCTCACCGACTAATCACTCCGCTCCCATTCTGGGGAAAGAAAGAAAAAAAATACGACAGCGACCGGCCTAATTATAGAGGAGGAATAAACAACTGGAAAAGAGAAAGAGGGGGCAGAGAAGTTATTTCACAGGGAGGAGGTTTTATTATTTTAATCAACTGGTAGAGGGACAACAACAAAGCACCGGGATCTGAAAATAGATTCCAATTACGATAATGTCAAGCATGAACTGCCGGTTCAGAGAAATGTTTCGGGGGGGAAACGGTCTTGTTTCAAGCTTCAGGCGGCAGCGAATCAGCACCAGCGGTCCCTTCACACCGACACTAAGACGGTTCACTGAGACGATGGAGACGTTTCCTGTGATGATTCAGACTCTGCAGGTGCTGGATCAGTTGCTTCAAGTCACATTAAAACACATTCGTTTGGCAGCAACCGCCATTTCCTAACTGCTAGCAAAAGAAAGATTAGTCAGTGGAGTCTCCTCACTGACTGTACACAGGTTGTAATGAAGCAGAAAATATACATGGGACTATTTCACACAAAACATTCGTATAAAAGGTTTTTACGTAAAACTCCAGCCTTATTGGTCTAAATCCCAAAGTGTGGATGCAACAGAGAAGAGTGTCCCATCTAGGGCTGCAACTAACGATTATTTTCATTGTCGATTAATCTGTTGATTATTTTCTCGATTAATCGATTAGTTGTTTGGTCTATAAAATGTCAGAAAATGGTGAAAAATGTCGATCAGTGTATCCCAAAGCCCATGATGACGTCCTCAAATGTTTTGTTTTGTCCACAACCCAAAGATATTCAGTTTACTGTCATAGAGGAGTAAAGAAACCAGAAAATATTCACATTTAAAAAGCTGGAATCAGAGAATTTTTTACTCAAACCGATTAATCGATATCAAAATAGTTGGCGATTAATTTAATAGTTGACAACTAATCGATTAATCGTTGCAGCTCTAGTCCCATCCTTACTAATAGAGAAGCTAAAGGTTTGTCATATTTCTTTCTATTTCCAAACTAATTTTTGGGATGGGACATGGTCACTGCTGGGAAGTCTTCTCCACACAGGAGGTGAGGAATCAAAACTAGAAAATGTTTTTTATGATCATCTTGAAAAGAAAAATAAAAGGCGCCAGGCTTTGAGAGATCAAGTTGCCTCAAAAGGAAGGCGTTTCCACTTTTTGTCGAAAACGTTAAATAATTTATCTCTCTCATCCCTTCAGTATCGTTTGGTCTGAAGCATCACAGAGCGGCCGGGTCGGTAAACATGAGCGAGCTGTGAGCAGTTTACTGACCTCGCCACACAGGACTGCTGGGTACTGAAGTTAAAAATGTTTGAACAATTACCCGAGCAAGCAAAAATTACACAGTGGGGTTAGGGGTCCTTGGTAATTCAAAATGAAGGTGTGTATGATAGTATGATAAAACATCATTTGTCATTTTCAAATATTACCCATTTCATTTTAGATCAACTTTTGTGATTTATGTTAATTAGTATTTGCCTTTTATCATTAATTTAGACAACAGAATTGTGTATCACGATAACTCGTTATCATTATTTAATCAGGATATGATTCTATTGAAACACGATAAATGATAATATTGAATTATTGCCCAGAAATACGGCCACGCTCGTGTAAACCTGCTTATCTGGACGAAACCAGTGACACACAGGAGGGAGCTGGGTCACTGTGGGGGCAAAGGTCTGGCTGTGTGTGTGTGTGTGTGTGTGTGTGTGTGTGTGTGTGTGTGTGTGTGTGTGTGTGTAAAAGAGAGAGAGAGAGAGCGCCAGAGAGATGAAGAGTGTCAGAATGTGTGTGAGAATCTACATCTAAGATGAACTCATCAACTAAATTGCTGAAATGTAAAAGCACGTATAAACTAGATGGGACAATGACTTCAAAGTCCTAGATATTATATATGGGAAAATATATCGAAATTCAATGCATCGCAATACAAAAGCGTGACAATATGTATCGTGGGTCAGGAACATGAATGGTGATATCAGCTCCATGTTATTCTGCTGTCAGGAACATGAATGGTGATATCAGCTCCATGTTATTCTGCTGTAGTAATCACTAATGAGACTCTTGACCATCACAGTTTCACAAGCTCTCCATCCAAATTATATTATTGTCACTTTGTAATGACATTTTTAAATTGTTGTTTACATCCTAGCAGCCAATGGCATCGCTAGAAAGATTTGAGTCTCAGAAATAAACAGAATTCTGCACAGTCAGACTTTGTTGTCACTGAACTTTAATTTATCACATCGTTTCCTGGTTGTACCGAATCCTGAACCACATATCACGTATCGAATCGTATCGTGAGAGAAGCAGATCGTCTCATCCTTAGTATAAACATATAAAAACACTTTCATCACCGTGTACACACACCTGAAAACTCAAAAGCAGTTTCAACTCATTTCTCATCAGTAAGATGAAGCCTACGCCTGATACCTGACCGCTTCTGAACGTCTCCGACTTCTCTTTCCCTGTGAGGATGTGGGCAGACTTACAAGTGGCTGCTGTGTGTGTGTGTGTGTGTGTGTCTGTGTGTGTGTGTGTTGAAGTGAGTCGTGCTTTACACTGCCTGGCTCCCCTGAGCTAGACTGCTTTGACAACCTGCCATCCACCTTCAAGTCAAAACTCTCCTGGCCTTCGAGTCAGCAAGTTGCCAAGTCGCCTAATTTGTTAGCTGTAATGGATTGGGTGAGGCGAGGTCTCTGCCTGGAAACACTCGCACTGTGCTGCACACACACACACACACACACACACACACACACACACACACTGGGTTCCTATCCCAGCACATGTAAACACTTCCCTTTTAAAGACATGGTTGAATTCGGAGGTATTTCATCTCAACTTCAACTTCTAGATGTGAATGTTTCGTCCAGTCAGCGCTGACCAAATCAATAAACCCTCTTCTTTAACTTCTTTCTTGGCTTACATGTAAAGGTTAAATGTGCAATATTTCTGTTTTACTGAAGCATAATAAGACTAGTAAATATCAGCAGGTTCCTGAATGGCAGTGAGTGAAACAAAGTGAACAGCCGGCGCTCGCTGCAGAGAAAAACACAGGAGCGGGCCGCGGCTGAAGGCTCCTGCCACACCAAGGTCCCTTCAAAAATCTGCCAATTTGTTTTTGTCTCGCTTATCGGCAAAAAACACACATCGGAAAATATAATTTGAGACTTTATTATTAATCTGTAATGTGTTCTGCTAAATTCGGCATGTATATAATCCTCCAAACAGATTGAATTTCACTGAACGATAGAGGTCAGCATTGGACCACAAATTGCACATAGACTCTTTAAATTTTAACATATTAGATTTACAATTGAATTCCTTCACTGACAACTATAAGTACTATTATGCATTCTTTCTGTGTGCAATAAAATGATCCTACAGTTTGCAGTATTTGATGTCCTGAGAGTTTTTCTGCCAACAGTCATATCATGTGTACATATGAACTGTTAAGGATCACATGAAAAACGTCCTGTGCTTGTTTCCATCATGGTCCACGTTATCGACCAATCAGAGGCTGACGTTGTTCAACGAACGAAACAAAGAGAACAGACTGAAATACAAAAGGCTTAAAAACCTGCAAAACAATAAGAATGATGATGAAGCTGATTTGCGGTTGGAAAATTTGATTACTGTTGGTGAATTTAAAAACTTTTTAAAAGACTTGGAAACACATTCAATAGGGAACTGTGACTGTCTAAATTGTTAGTTCTTTTACCCCCAGTCCAAATTTTATTTTGTATTTGTCATGATATAGTTGTATGTTTCTATTTCTAGTTCTAAGTTATTTTCTTTGTTGTATTATCTGTAACTTTATGTATGTTTAGTTGCTGGTGGCCAGGTCTCTCTCTCTTTACCTGGTTAAATAAAGGTAAAAAAAGAATGAAAGAACAGAAAGTGAGTTTTCTCAAAGCGCTGGTTTTCCTCCACTCTTCTCCCCGCTGAGCGACCCGCTGCCCGGCTGCGTGCGCTCACTCCTCCATGTTAGAAAACATGCCAAGCTTTGACGAGCCGCAGTTCATTAAGCCGGGAACGAGGCCAGATGTTCCGCTGGAGGGACGGAGGAAGGTAACTCTCAGACTCAAGCTCTAATGCGCAACGCCAAATTGTGACCTTGCAGGTGTGAGAGTCTTGTACAGTCCCACGACGCATTTGTGGTGATGACGTACGGACCGAATTCACTCATTCATGTCTGCAAACAACCAGTAACCAGCATCTGTGAGACCGCAAACACAGCTAAACTGAACATAGAGTGACTCAAAAAGTTTTGTGTTTGGGGCTGCAAGCGATATTTCTCCAAGGAAACAGATTGGGGTTCTTTCAGTTTCTGTCTGATAAATTCAACAAGGCAAAAGCACAAAGACAGGAGTGGATTAATAGTCTGGTAAGACCATCCTGATCACGTGACCTCACATTCTGTTTCGCTCCACGGATCAGTCTGGACTTCTAGCCGCCCACATCGATTTCCTGAAATTACAATGTAACCGGGCCAATCAGGGACTGCGTTGTAGTTGATGCTGGCGCTGGCAAAACAGTAATGGCGTCTCCCGAAGCAACGAGCGTTAACGTTAACGTTAGTAGAGTAAACACAGCCATAAGTGCAGTTATTGCAGAAATAGACTCAATAACAACAATTAAACAAGAACAAGAGTACGCACTAGCGGAGTTTCTCGGCGGAAAAGACGTTTTCGCCGTTCTTCCTACTGGATTTGAATTTGGATTCGCTGATTGGCTGAAGGAGTTTGTCTGTCAAGGCAAGTACTCCCGCCCACTGAAATCGATGTTTGTGGCTAGAAGTCCAGACTGATCCGTGGAGCGAAACAGAATGTGAGGTCACGTGATCAGGACGGTCTTACCAGGCTAGTGGATTAATAGTTTAAAGCGAAAGAGGACCTGAAACGTCCAGGCGTCTTGATCCGTTTACCCAGCGGTCTGGTTCAGGACCGGCAGCCAACAAACCGCCTCCATGTTTACATGTTTGACATGATGAAGTGAAGGAGGCAGCTGTCAGACTAACAGGTCTTTACATACGGCTGTAATTTGAATCTAAGAGAGCAGATTAATGCAACAGCACCCGCATCAGTCCAATATAGTCTGTGGTGCATAGATCCATTATATCAATAGAAGAATCACAGGTCCATCCATATGTATCAGTTTAACTCATATTTAATTCACGACATTCATGACAAATGCATGAATTATGAGTTAAACAGATATATATATATATATATATGAGTGCAGACCAGTGATTCTTCAGAGAGTAAAAAGATAAGATATCACTTCATTAATCCTCTTGGGGAAAATGACTTCTTTACAAGTTATTTCAGCTTTTCTCTGTGGCACAAGCAAACCTTCCATGTCTCAAAGCTGCTCTGGATGCAGATGGAAGTGTATGAAGTGTCACTCCAGCTGATGTTACACTTGGGGAAAGTAACCCGCGGTGGGCGGAGCCTCACCTTTAGGTGTGTCTTCGTTCAGCGCCTGGAAGGCGGCCATGTTGGGGTTCCACGTTCCTGTGATGACGTAGGCCTTCCCGTCCGAGCTCTTCCCCATCGACTCCTGCACATTAACTCATGCTTTATGTCACTGTAATAATCCTATTTCCATGTATCTTGTATCAGACTTCTTATATTATGTATACTGTGACTTCTGATAATCAAGATGTACATTAACATGAAAAGGTAGGTAAACTCCATTCCACCTATAAAAATTAAGTTTAAGTTTATTTAACATGGACCACGTACAATAAAAACATAAACCTCCAAGAAGTCTGATGCATTGTACAGAGATATAAAGCTACTTTTCACCCCCAGTCCCAAGCAGAGTACAATATACATTCAACAAATCTTCACAAATAGGATGAAATATACATTAACTACAGCAAACACTACATGGAATTACAAGGCAGTGTAAAAACCACAAGAAATTTACAGCGTTAGATCCTGATAGTGCAGTCTAATGCATGATCGATTTGTTTTTAACCATATTTTTTACAAAACTGAGGTAAACTTTTTTTTTGTTTTTTTTAAATTGGGGTAAGCTCTTTTTAAGCAATAAAAACAGGAGTAAACTATTCAACCAATAATTGGTGGGTGAATTGTATCTGAAAGTAGGAAAAATCACTTCTTTGTTCACCCGTCTGTAGCAGCCTGTGACGGGAGGGGGGGGTCGTTTTGTTTTAAGGACTCACGAGCCAAAAAGGTTGAGTACCACTGCTCTGTCCCACCATTACAAACCTGTATACTGAACACTGTTTCTCAGTTAAGTGAGTTAAGGTTCTGCTCACCATGTCCAGCAGATGCATGTCACTGTTGCGGACCTTCTGTCCTGGACTCAGCAGCATCCCAAAACACCTAGAGGGACACACAGCGTGCACAAATCAATAATCAATATTTCAACCGGGGGTTTTCAGCCTACATCTGACAGCAGAGAGAGTCAAGTTAGACAGAGAGAGAAAGGAAACTGGACTGTGAAGACGAGCTAATTAACCAAACCACACTTAAAATAAAATAACAGTACAACATTAGATTTTTCATTTGTATTTCAGGCCTTTAGCTGACTCTCTTACAGTGAAAGCTACAGCAGATTCAGTCTGAACCTCAACCAACAGGACAGAGTTCAAGGGTCAAAGTCACAGTGCCAGGACCATGAAGAGAGACGGCAGCATCACTTCTTTGTTTTTTAACAGCCACAACTATCAGAACGGGACACCACACATCACACCCTCCACCCCGCTCAACCGCTCCACCAGGACACCGCTACAAAGACAACAGGAATATCTATAAAAACAGAGGTGTGATCAAGTAAACTTTGCTCAAGTCCCAAGTCAGTCTCAAGTCATTAATGTCAAGTCTCAAGTCTAAATGTAGAACAGCAAGTCAAGTCAGAACAAATCAAGAGTCCAGTATCAATTTAATATCTTAAAGAAAACTAAATATCTAGGACTTTTCAATGCAATATGGTTTTAATAGGATAAAAACTTGGTAAGAGCATCATGAGTTTGATTTCTATAATCAGTTTCAACTTCAATAAATTCAATCATTCCATACAAATTCAGAAAACAGAATTTAAATTCAGTCGTCCGCTGGAACAAATCTCATCACTTTCAATCTAAGTCATTTACACAAACACAAGATCTCAAGTCAAGACTTTAGAAACCTTTTCAAGTCATCAAAGTACAAGTCAGAGTCAAGTCCCAAGTCACCAGAACCCAAGTCAAGTCAAGTCTCAAGCAATTCAAATTGTGACTCATGTCCAAGTCATGTGACTTGAATGAGAAATAGGACACTTTGAACTTTTGTATATTTGCACACCTGTCTGTCTGTTTAGGTGCCATTTTAAGCAGTTTTTTACAGTGTGTGTGTGTATTTTGCATTTTTATTCTGTTTTTATAAGTCCATGCAAAGACAATTTTCTGTCATATGATGGATAATTAAGTTAGATTTTACAAAGATCCAAGTTCCATAAAGTCCATCATCATGTTCTTGGAGGGCTGAGGCTTCCGGTTCCATCCATATTAAGACGGTGACCTGAAGCAGCGTGGTTCATGTTGTTTCCAGTTCATCATAATCATCCAGCAGCATCACTCTGGAGAGCAGAGTCCCTTCAGCTTTGGGATGGAGGCGCCATCCAGTGGTCAGCAGGGGAATCTCTCCGTGTCAGAAATGAAATTACATAAGAATATATTTACATTTTAGGCATTTAGCCAGCTGTCTTACCGAGGATGGGAGGGGTCAAGAGTCGCTAAGAGACAACAGACTCACAGCTGAGAGACCGGAGACATTGAACCTGTGGCCTTCTGGGTACGGGACGTCCTGCCGCTCAACGCATAAACATAATGAACTGCATCCACAGGACAGATACACTACCAGTCAAAAGTCTGGACACACCACTTTTTTCTCTATTTATACCATTTTCCACATTTTAGAATAATAGTAAAGACTCAAAACTATGAAATAACACAAACTGAATTATGCAGTGACCAAAAAAGTGCTAAAAAAATCAAAACTATCTTATATTTTAGATTCTTTAAAGCAGCCGCCCTTTGCCTTGATGGAAAGTCAAAGGCTTTGGAAAGAAATTCATACATAGGATCAACTTCGCTATTTATATTCGTCTAAGAAACTCATTTCAAGCATTTAAGCAGAAGCCTTTAGATCAAAATGGCTTTAAGAGAATGAGAAATATAGAACATTCAAACTGTTGACTCGCAGAGTAATGCAAAAGCATATTTGAGATGCAGTTGAGGCTATTAGACAAATAAATACTAATAAGATAAAGTGAAGTGTTGTTGGTGCAGCTGAGTGTCACAACACTTCAGCTGGAGAGGAGCTGCTGTGAACATGATAAGGGGTTTCTGCTGACACTAAAAATAAACGGGAGGGAAGGGAAGGTGTCTGTCTCCGTCTGATAACAATAGGAGGAGGAGGAGGAGGAGGAGGAGGAGGAGGAGGAGGAGGGGGGTGGGGGGGGGGGGTGATGAAGCCGACCCAGTTCTTCTTCTACTGCTGAGCTGCTGCAGCAAACACGACAGAGACGGCAGGAAGTCAGCTGATTTCAGGACAGCAGTATTTCCAGTTTCCAGACTGACTGCTCTCATTATGTTCTGTTTGGGCGGCTCGTCTCATTTTACACTCTTTTGTCGTTCTTGTCGTTTGCCCATTGCTGTGTATTGACCGCTGACGGGCTGCATGCCCCGACCTGGGGAAAGCCAAGTACAGCTGCCTGGACTGGAGCCTTCAGTCTGGAAAGTCATAATATACCAAGAAAGGAGATTTTTGTTTTGGGGCGCGTTCTCACATGTGAGCGGTTTCTCTGAACTCTGCAGTGTTTCCTCCTTTAGTTCAGTTGGTTTGTCCAGGTGAGAACGATGACCTTTGAACTCTGGTGGCACCAAATAACGGCACCGAGAGTCTCAGTCCTCTAACAAGAGAACTGCGGTGCAGTTTGTTAATCCCATCATCTACAGGAAACCACCCCAAAACACAAGGGATTATGGGTAGAAGGAGACGGATTTTGACATCTGATAACCAGCAGGTCCTCCTGCTTGGAAAGCCTAGCAGAACAAAATGAAGAAAACTTTAATTCAAGATGAGATGAGAGGAAATCCTCCTCAATATCTGGGCCAAGGACAGAATGTGGTCTGAACCCCAGAGTAAATTAGAGTGCAGACAAGACCATCATGCTCCGCTGCAGTTACAGGGACTGGAATCAGATTTGTTTTGACCTCCGCCAAAATGTCTCACCAAAACCCAAAACTCAACCCAAAACCAATAAACAAGCTTCTTGTGAGTGCTGTGACTTTTGTTTACAAGCCCTGCTTCACTTGTAATTGCATCTAAACAAGCTAAATACAAGAAATACAACAAAGTAAACGTTTCCACTGTGTTGAGACCAGAGGAAACCAGCTGATGAGATCCTTCCTGGGTCCACAGTGGAAAGACCTCCTCACTGCGGTCAGGACAGAAGACTCACTCCTTATTTTCTGTGTGAACAACTCATCTCCTCAAAAAGTACTAAACGTCTCCTTCTCCCATGAATCGCATCACATTCACATACGGTCAGAATCTAGCACAGCTGGGAGCCGAGCTGCTGGGATGTGATGTGATGGATATAATACACTGCTGAGGTGACAGCTGACACCTTTAAGCTTCACTCTGCTAACGCTAATTAGAAGACTCCTCTTCCTCTGATCAGCATGTAAAACGCTCCGGTCTCTTCTCACTTAGTCCGGTGGCTTCTGCCTCCGTAGATCGACCAAACCCAGTGCTCATCCTCCATGGATGTTTATTAAACGGATAATTGTAGAGTTCTGTTCAAAGATACTAAAAAATACCAATATTTTTGGGAATTATAAAAGAATTTAAAGGGAAAAAATGAAAGAATATTAATTTGATTAACCGGAATATTAGTATTACTATTATTATTATTGAATTGTCATCAGTTAAAAATGAAAGAGTTATCAAACATCTGCATTCCTTTTTATTATGATGGTGTTTTATAAAAGCAATAATCCACTCGAGGCCGAGCTGTAAGGTCTGAAGCACCTTGCATCTCATCAATACTCGTTAGCTGTAGTAAAATCACAGCACAGCGCAGACTGAACCTGAACACACCGCGCTGTAGTAAAATCACAGCACAGCGCAGACTGAACCTGAACACACCGCGCTGTAGTAAAATCACAGCACAGCGCAGACTGAACCTGAACACACCGCGCTGTAGTAAAATCACAGTATAGCGCAGACTGAACCTGAACACACCGCTGCTCACCTCTCGATGCCCAGCTCCTTGTTGCACATCTGCTGAACTGAAACCACAACCTTCTTCTGAACGCCCTGCCGCAGCTTGAAGTAGAACTTCTCTCTGTCCTTAGGAACTGGACTGTGAGGGAGAGAGGGGGGTGACAGGGGGGGATACCAACAGTTTTATTTCAGTACCAATACCAAAGTAATAGCACGAAGTGACACAACGTCATCTTATAAGAAATAAATCTGCAAATAAACTCGGTCTCAGATGTTTTTCCCCCATCAAGTAGCCACTGATCAAGAAACGATATGAAATGTTTCCCTTATTCTTTCTTTCTGCTGCCACACAACTTCCCCTGCAAAGTTGTATGAAGGGAGTACATCATAATCTTAAACTCTATTGAGCATAATATACTAGTAAAATGTGAGCCAAACCTAATCCTTGTAGAAATAAACACATTACGCTTTTGAATACTAATTTTATCCAAGTTGACGATAGTAAATACTAAGTAAAAAGTACCAGTTCAAGGTACTGTGCTACTTCAGTTTTTTTGCTCCATGCTGAAATACAGAAAACTGACGACTCAGCACCAGACTCAGAAACAACTGTTTACCGTCGTTTTGCTCTGAAGTCAGAACTGAATCAGGCAAAAGTGCCTTTATATATTCTGTTCCCTCTTCATGAAGTCACTGCAACTTGATGTGAAGCACACAGCTGCTCTCTCCTGATGGTTGATAATGTTGAGATTATACAGAAGATTTTACTTTCTCTCTTTTATCTGATTTTTATCGTATTTTGACTTTCTATATTGTTGTACCTTGATATTTCTGTGTGAGTTTGACTGTATTCTGACTTTATAGACTGTTGTCTGTTGTTAGTCTGCAACTTTTCTGTTTGTCTTGATGCTGCTCCCTTGGCCAGGTCTCCCTTGAAAAAGTGATTCATAATCTCACTGGGACTAACCTGGTTAAACAACAATGTGAAATGTCTTATCCTGAGTGTATCAAATGTCACAGGCAGCCTTCGACCTTTTTGAACAGCTTTTGGACCATTTCATTTAAGAGGAGAAAGAAAAATCTGTGAGAAAATGAAAATCCAGATGTGAGCTTGTGAAAATAGAAACTGGCCTCTCTCCTCTGATAAGCTTCAGCTCTTTATGTCTGACAGACAGACAGACAGACAGACAGATAAGAGCTGGTGGTAACGCTGCAGCAGATTAAACCTTTCCAACTACCAGCAGATCTGTGATACCAGCAGACTGAGCTGATAACAAACACACTCAGTGCTGGAGAGTGTGTGTGTGTGTGTGTGTGTACCTGTAGTTGCCCTTGCCGTCGTCCTCCCTGACCTCCAGGCAGACGGTGAAGGTGAAGGTGTCGCTGTCCGCCGGGCCGCTGAGCGCCGCGTCCCGGCCGTCCGCCGGCCGAGACGAGCGACGGAACGCTGTGGAGAAACTGTACAGGATCCGACTGACCTGCACCGCAAATACAACAGGAGAAGAAGAGTCAACAGAGAGGAGACACAGAGACTCACAGAAGAAGAAGAAGAAGAAGAGTCAACAGAGAGGAGAGACAGAGACTCACAGAAGAAGAAGAAGAAGAAGAAGAAGAAGAAGAAGAAGAAGAAGAAGAAGAAGAAGAAGAAGAAGAAGAAGAAGAAAAAGAAGAAGAAGAGTCAACAGAGAGGAGAGACAGAGACTCACAGAAGAAGAAGAAGAGTCAACAGAGAGGAGAGATAGAGACTCACAGAAGAAGAAGAAGAAGAAGAAGAGTCAACAGAGAGGAGAGACAGACTCAGACAGAAAGAGATAGAGGTTTGAAAGAGTAGGACGGAATACAGTAGAGTAGAACAGAATGGAATGGAGTAGAGTAGAGTAGAGTAAAGCAGAGTAGAAAAGAGAGTAGAGGAGATACTAGAGTAGCATAGAGTAGAGAACAGAGAAGAGGAGAGTAAAATAGAGTCTAGAGTAGAATTGAGGAGAGTAGAGTATACTAGAGTAGAATAGAGTACAGTATACTAAAGTAGAACAGAGTAGAGGAGAATAGAGTATACTAAAGTAGAATAGAATACAATAAAGTATAATAGACTAGAGGAGAGTAGAATAGAGTATACTAAAGTAGAACTGAGTAGAGGAGAATAAAGTAGAGGATACTAGAGTAGATTAGAGTAGAGGAGAATAGAGTAGTGAAGAGAATAGATAACAAAACAAAAAGTTGGTAGAATAAAATAGAACAGACAGAAGAGAAGAGAATAAAAGGTTAGAATGGAATAGAAACAGAAATAAAAAGAAACAAATAGAATCGAAACAAAGTGAAATGAACAGAATAGAAACAAACAGCATAGCACCAAACAGAACAGAATATAATAGGGAATAAAATAAAATAGAAAAATATGAGAGTAGAGAAGCCAGAACACAGCAATAGAATAGAATAGAATAGAATAGCTCAGTCAGGTTGGAAAACTAACACCAATATTAATCTTCATACACCAGCAGCCAGTTCAGATCTATGTGATTTTTTTCTTTTAACTGTGTGAAATTGAACACAGAGCAGAAGCAGCAGATTATTTATTTAACTTTAATATAAACACACAGAGCCACAGCGCCCCCTGCTGGCTGAGCAGAGACAGTACTGACAGCAGACAGTAGAATATACTGTACATATAAACTGATGCAGATTTACCGTTTGTTCCTGGAGCTAATAAAAATCACTACTTCGTGATTTTCTTCTAGTCATTCTACTGTAGCCTGTAGACACACTGGTGGCATTATGGGTATTAGAGTCAAGAGCCTGCAGTCAGCTGCACCAATCAGAAGTAATGTGACACCAGCTTGGAGTCCCATTGGAGACTGGAAACACTGGAGAACACGGTCAGTTTTGGGGAGTGAATACTGGACTACAGAATGAGTGAGTGTCAGTGTGTCTGGTTCACATTACAGCAGAGTGACACAGAGGGAGTCGCCCCACTCCCCCGACCTCCAGACGGCTGTAAATAACCTCTGTAACCATAGTAACGTTTATGCTGCATTCATATCACATAGGAGGAAGCAGAATAATGGGAAGACTTCCCATCACTCTGACTTGGAAGCGTTCAGAAACCTCAAGATGTCGTCGTTGCGCTCCCTCTCTTTACTGTTCGGTATTTTACGATCAACCGATACTACTGCCTTCTTCTGAAGGACTTGGAGGAGCAAAGGAAACGAAAATTATAATTTTAAGTTTAAACTGATATTGTAAATTGTATTGTAGGCTACCCACAAGCCAGTTTGTTGCTGCATTGACACACTTCTGCGTTGTTTACCGTCAGGAATTACCACTCGGAGGTTGACCTGAATGTTTTTTTGCTAATAATTATGGTAACTCCCATATGACGTGAACGCGGCATTATGCTTCACACCAATTATGCTTCAATTTATCTGTCAAATTTTGATGAACTGCCACCAACAGTGGCATTGGGACTTTTACGCGACATGCCGTCTGTGGACCGCAACAACTGGGTTAACCTTAATCCAAACCTAACCCTAACTCAAATACATATCAATCATTTTGTCCCCCAACCCTCTACTATCTGCCATTTTTTCAAATTATGTAATGTAACAAGTGTTGCACCTTAGGTCACCTAACAGCCAGTTGTGGTTCTGGTTCAAACCACTTGGACTGACCAAATCCACACCCCAATCCAGGAGTCCATACCTGAATCTTTCTGGTGGTGAGTGCAGTTGCAGGATGCGGTTGTCACTCTTTACAGGATAAGTGACAGCAGTGTTTAGCTGCAGAGTGTGTGTGTGTGTGTGGCCTGTGTGACTCACGGCTTCCTTGATGTGGCAGGAGAAGACGTGGATCTGGAAGTCCTCGGAGCTGCGGTAGCTCTCTGTGAAGGAGAAGCAGTCGCTCTCCACCGAGCCCTCCCGGCCGCGGGCGCAGAACAACACCTTGTAGATGGGGAAGCAGGCGATCTCTGTGCCCGAGGCCTGGTCCACGATCCTGACCACAGTCATTTAGGTATGAAGACGACATTCATTATTATTACATTAATTTTGAGACACTAATATAATTACTGTAAACAAACCAGACCATCAGTGGTCAGCCTGTCAGCCTCTCTCAGCCTCTACTCTGCATCCTCCATAGTTTCTCCACCTGGTGGATCTGGAGGGAAATCTGCTGGATCGCTTTACGGCACAAAACAGGAAGAGGTTCTGTTCTTCCAGAGCAAACGGAGCTAAAGCTGAAAGAGTTTCTGGCAGCAGATGGTGGAAGGAGGGAAAGGAAGATGGAGAAATCACTTCCAACATGTTCATCCTCTTCAGGGAGGGGGAGGGGGGGGCAGGAAGCAACGGGGCTGATGGGAAATGTAGTCTTAATGTGGAGAAACACTAGAACTAACAATACTGCTGCTGTGAGATAGAGGAAACCAATCATCTCCACCATGCTCTCATTTGTTTACAGTTTTTTCACCAAGTTATTTCACTTCATAGGGTGAGATATTGATGTTTTAAAAATGATACATGGGGCAACTTTAAGCATTAACTTTTAGATCACCAACATTACAAGTAACATAACGTAAGGTGTGAAAGAGCCACAGATATCCTGACAATCAACGGAATAAATATTCTTGTGTCCCTAAATCGGTCATGTATGATAAAGAGGCTCCAGGGAAGGAAATAAGAGCCAGGGAGAAAAAGTAGGAAAAGTGTTTTTAAACCAGGCAGGAGCATTTTCAGAACAAGCAGAAGACAAACTGGAGATGTGATTCAGGCGCGACACTCGTTTTTTTTTAGGGCCTTCCAGTCTATTTTCATTAGCATTTTCTATCACGACTCAAACAAATAAGATGGGACCTACAGTTTTTTGTTTGTAGGAATACCATTAAAATATAGAGAGCCATAAAAAGCAGATTCTGGCTAATAGCGATTTAAACGGGAACGCCTGTGGATATGAGACTGGCTGTGTTGCTTCATTATGTGTGGAGGGAGATGGTAGCATAGAGGTTAGAGGGGGGAAAAAAAGGGTTTTATTCCAAATTGCTACCTGAAGCTGGTTAGTCAATATTTAAGAAACAAAAGTGATTCTATCCCAAGCGGTCAAAACCACAGTTGAATTTTGAAGCCAATAAGGAAGTGGCTGAAAGCTGCAATTCCTCTAAAGCCCGAATTAGACTTCTGCCGCCGGAGCAAAGGCATGGGTGCCGCCGACGGTCCAAGCATTTATGGTTCTGCGTCGGTGATTGTGCAGCACTCCACGTACTCCCCCGAAACAGAAACTGCAGTAGCGTGCTTCGTTAACACGGAAGTAATAACAAAAGAAGTAGTAGTGTTATCTGAAACTCCTGTTCTGGGATATTTTATCAGCATGAATTCAGCGACATCTGGTAGTCTTTATAATTTGTGGATGAAGTGTCCTACAAATCAGTATATCTGCAGCTCTCCTCAGCTCGTCTCTCTTCTATCTGCTCCGCTGTCTTCACAGCAAGCGGATACAGGTGGGAGGAAACACGAAGCGGGCCAGCCACCGTTCTTGTGGCCGTGCGTCGCCTGACGTGTAGTTACATTTTTGGAGAGGAGCTGCGGCGTGGTTTGACGTGGAAGTATAATTTCCGTTTAATGTCCGCTAGGGCCGGCTCCAAAAAGACTCTAAATCCCGCCCAACTCCATTCATGTCAATGGGACCACAGCCCAACTTCTCACTCAAAATATAAAGTCAATACATTTTTTTGACAAGAGATTATGGTCTCAGTAGCTAATTTTACTTCTTCTAATATGTGTCCATAGGGCGATTTTCAAAATAATTGCTTTATTAACGGGATATAACGTTTATAAAACAGGGTTGTTTTCCGAGTGATTGACAGGTCGCCTGTCCAGTGATCACGCAGGTCGCTGATTACGGACCAATAGCAGGCGGAGCTTCACTCTGGCTGCTCCGGCTCAAAAAAATGTCAACATGGCGGCGCTCGTACACTCCCAACTTTCGGCTTCAAAACAGCCCTTCAGAAACCTCTGGGTGACGTCACACTCACTACTCCATCTTTTTTTTACAGTCTATGGTCTAAAACCATACTACTTTGTAAGCAAAGGTCTTAAGGTGTGTCTAATTTTTAGGAATTATTAACAAGTTATAATCATGATGGTGTTTGTTCATTCCATTTGCTTTCCTAGAAAGATTCAGACCATATTCAATCGATTTTCTTGACAAAAATACCCACAGACTAGTAGAAACCAGAGATCCCAGGGCAAAAATCCAATATTGTGAAGCTTTTTGATCCCTTTGACACATTTTTGTGCTTTAAAAATAGATGTTGATATCCAAAAATGGTATCAGATACAGTAAGGTAATGGTATGCCTTTATAAATAGCAACGAAATTTTGTATTCAAACTTCCATGTAATCACCAGATAACTGTGTGAAGCCACATCACCATCTAACCCTAACCCTGCACATTTCAACCTACATCGACATTTTCCACAGGGTGTAAACAGACGTGTCATTTCCTGTGTGGCGTAACTAAACTCGTCATGTTCCCTCAGTACGCTTCACAGTTTCTCTCCTGATCAACTCGTTTCATTTCTTCTGCTTCAGGAACACACTGAAACATATCTCCACTAATACAAGTTGATGTTTCCTTGCCAATATTTGTGCAGTTTATTAAGCAGCGTGACAAATCAACAGGCAAACACTGGTGAGGATTTCTGCTGTGGCCGGTACTGTTTTTCTTTCTATTCTACCGGCCTTCGATCAGAGCTCCTGTACTATACTATTATATATGGGAAAATATATCGAAATGCAATATATCACAATACAAAAATGTGACAATACGTATCGTGGGTCAGGAACATGAATGGTGATATCAGCTCCATGTTATTCTGCTGTAGTAATCACAAATGAGACGCTTGACCATCACAGTTTCACAAGCTCTCCATCCAAATTATATTATTGTCACTTTGTAATGACATTTTTAAATTGTTGTTTACATTCTAGCAGCCAATGGCATCGCTAGAAAGATTTGTGTCTCAGAATTAAACATAATTCTGCACAGTCAGACTTTGTTGTCACTGAACTTTTATTTATCACATTGTATCCTGGTTGTATTGAATCGTGAACCCCATATCAAATATATCATATTGAATTGTGAATTGTCCCATCCCTATATATTATTACAAAATACTGCCTGGTAAAATAGTGCTGGTGAATTTGGGAGTCCATCAGTCACTGTGGCCAGGGGATAAAAAAATTTGTTCCACATGAGGATCATTAAAGTTTCATGTTATCTTATTGACCCAGGTCTCTGTCTCTCTCTCTCTCACACACACACACACACACACTCTCTCTCTCTGCGGCTGACCTGACGGAGCCGTCGGGGCCGGTGGGGACGTGCAGGGTGACGGGGATGGGGATGGCGCTCTCGGCCCGCAGGGTGGCCATGGCTCTCTGGGCCTCCGGCTCGTTGCGGGGGGCTTTGACCCAGGTGCAGCCCAGGTAGGACAGCTTGCTGAACTGGACGCTGTCCTCCTCCGGGACGGGTGGGACGGGTGGGACGGGCGGGACGGGCGCCACCGGACACACCGACGCCTCTGTGGACGGACGGACACACAGGTGGTGTTGTGGTTAAAGTCACGTTGTCATGGCTGCCAACTGAATGTTTACACTTGTTGAATTTGCTTTGGCAGTTGAAAATACTTCCGCATAGAAGCTTTTCCAGCTGCCATAAACACCAGCTTTGTGAAGCTCATACATCAGGTTTTTGTTGAGAGTGTTACAGAGGTGGTGAATCAATTCTTTTTTTGTAATTTTTGCAAGTAGAGTCAATCCCCGTCAGTGAGACTCGACTTTCTGCCACCGTTCCTCTTCACCGGTGCGGTCTGTCAGTGTTTAGCACATCTGTTCCCCTTGCAACACTAAATAATTTTACAGTTTTTGTAACCGATGCTCTCTGCAGCTCTGTTAGTTGCCTCATGTTGCTTTGAAGACTCACATATAAAAGTGGTGACAGTCAGAGCTTTTTAAAGCTGAAACACAGATAACTGACATTCAGTGTAATATGACGGGTCTGTCTGATGTAACTGAGATATAATTAGTTCAAAGTTAAAGTTCTTTTCCGTTATTTTGCCCACCTCCTATATTTTTAGAGAGAGAGAGAGAGAGAGAGAGAGAGAGAGAGAGAGAGAGAGAGAGAGAGAGAGAGAGAGAGAGAGAGAGAGAGAGAGAGAGAGAGAGAGAGAGAGAGAGAGAGAGAGAGAGAGAGAGAAGGAACGAACAAAAAAAAACACAATGGAGAAGAAAGCAAGATAAAGAGAAAGCAACCGAGAACGAGGAAGTGAGGGGTCGTGTCTGAAGTGACCTTTGACCCTGGACTTTCACACTTGACAAACAGGAAGCAGAACAATGAGAGCGTCAGCTGGACTCGCTCTCCGCCGTACAAACCGTTTCCTCTGTTCATTCACCAAAACACTTCCACCGCTGACTGAGAACATGGGGAAGAAAAATAACAACACCATGTCACCAAACTTCCCTCTACAACATAAAGAAGTGTAAAAAGAGAACTAAGACCTTTTTTTGGTTTTTATTTAACTTTAAATCAGGTCGTCCCGTTGAGAATAATACTCTATTTTAACAACTTTCACTTGCTTTACAGGCTGACCATTATTTTTTCTTGTTGCACTTGTTTCCCAGGCTCGTAATACACCAAACATATTTATACATACTTATATATTTACTTACATACTTCATATCTAGTAATCCAAATTTAAGTAAGCAATCAAGAGAAGGTAACTTAGCAACATCTGTAAGTAAATCCATACATGTAAATAATCCATTTCTTTACCACACTTCCCCCTCTTACAGTCTACCTAACCTGTTAAAATTGTTGGCAGCATATAGTTGCATAACCACACAACTGTTTATATTCTATTTTATTATTTTTCCATTTACTACTGTTATGTCTTTTGCTTATTTTCTGTTCTATTTGGGTGCTTATATTGTATTTTATTTTCCTGCTCCATCCTATTACTATTGTCTGCTACCAAATACACTCTTATCTTACACTCAGGAGTTTGGTGCATAAGGTGCCGGGTTTCTCGTCTCCAAACGGAGGCGTGAGTTCAAATCACACTTCTGACACGCAGTTTTGATGTTTGTTTAGTTGGCGGTTTCTTAATGTTTCCAGACTTCTCAGACTCCCCTGCAGAACCAGAACTGGGACCGGAGCTGGAACGGATGTGGAACCAAAACCAAAACCACTTCCAAGGCACCAGCGCCAAAAATAAATAAAAATCACAGAATCTCACTGCCTCACTTCTCGGGTGACTCTCACCGGCCACTTTATTAGGTACAGCTATCTAGTGCCGGTCGGTCTTCATTTATCATAAGGGCCAACAGCTTGTGTGCTGTGAGATGCCCTTCTGCACACCACTGTTGTCCAGAGCTGTTATTGGAGCGTTTGTGTCCTTTCTGTTAGCTTGAACCAGTCTGCCCGTTCTCCTCTGACCTCTGACCTCTCTCATTAACAAGCTACTTTCTCTGTAAACTCCACAGACTGTAGAGTGAAAACCCCAGGAGGGCAGCAGCTGTTTCTGAGCTGCTGAACCAACAGTCAGACCGCTCAAAGTCAAAAAACTAAAGCACTTCTCCTTGTCTTCATGCTTTATATATTGAGATGCTGCCACAGGATTGGCTGTTTGGAGGAGCAGGCTGCTTGTGTTAACGAGCCTAATAAAGTGGCCGGTGAGTGTATAGCACTTTACAGTACCATGAGTGCAGAGTTTTAATTATGAGCAGTCTCAGAGGGAATTGAACCCCTAACCCCGGCAGTTTTAATGCCTTGCAGGAACACATTCTGTATCTAGCGCTGTGTTTCTGTGTTGTCGACACACTGATATCAGCTCACACGTCGGAGCCGGTCTGCCCTTGCTGATATACAGACCAGCGCAGCCGACGTCAGAGAGTTCAGATAGCGGCCTCGCTAATCTGATACAGCATAACTGGATTTTGTGATGCGAGTGGTACGGATAGCTTCATTTTCCCCCGGTGCTTTAACCTTTATTCATCCGAGGAGGTTTTGCTCTCTGTCATCACCACCCTGCCTCGCATCCACTGATCCAACACTGGAGACGTTAAAATCCGGTGAAATCAGAGAAAAGACAAGATTTAGGCCCCGTTCACACCGCAGGCCTTCATGCTCAATTCCAAACTGTTGCTTACACTACCAGTCAAGTTTGGACACACCACATTTTTCTTTATTTTTACTGTTTTCCACATTTTAGAATAATAGTAAAGACATCAAAACTATGAAATAACACGGATGGAATTATGCAGTGACCAAAAAAAGTGTTAAACAAATCAAAACTATCTTATATTTTAGATTCTTTAAAGCAGCCGCCCTTTGCCTTGATGGAAAGTCAAAGGCTTTGGAAAGAAATTCATACATAGGATCAACTTCACTATTTATATTTGTCTAAGAAACTCATTTCAAGCATTTAAGCAGAAGCCTTTAGATCAAAATGGCTTTAAGAGAATGAAAAACATAGAACATTCAATCAGGTGTGTCCAAACTTTTGACTGGTAGTGTAGGCCTATATCTGATTTTTGGAATGACTGTTCATATTCTGGGATGCAGCTCACATCCCATACCAATATGAACTGACCTCACATCTGTTTTTGTCTCAGTAAAGTTCGGTTACTCTGTGTCTTTGAGTTTTGTCTGAACTGAATCGTCTTCCCAAATACCAATCAAGTCTCCATTTGTCTTTTTTTTCTCCATTGTTCTGTCTGCTCAGATAAGATGACAAAATTATGACAATTGTCTCAGATGAATGACATAAGATTTACTTGTTGCCATGGCAATGCTGAGACATTCACATGTAGGTCTCATGCCGTGGGATACGATTTTACACCACATACCCATGTGATCTAGATGAGAATTGAAAAAATGTGACTCCATGCAGCTTTTTACTGTTCACACTGATTAGAAAACACCAGATCTGAGTCAGAATGGCAGATGGGAGGCAGAAAAAAAAAAAATCTGAATTGGGAAACCTTCAGCTGCAGTGTGAACAGAGTCTGAGATTAAGAGACACAAAGAGATTAGTTGCTTTTTGTCAGTAAGAACTTGCTATACTCATTTAAATTAGGAGCAAGCCAAATACTACACTGCCGGTCAAAAGTTTGGACTTTAATGCCTGTGTATGAATTTCTTTCCAAAGCCTTTCCATCAAGGCAAAGGGCGGCTACTTTAAAGAATCTAAAATATAAGATAGTTTTGATTTGTTTAGCACTTTTTTGGTCGCTGCATGATTCCATTTGTGTTATTTCATAGTTTTGATGTCTTTACTGTTATTCTAAAATGTGGGAAATAGTAAAGATAAAGAAAAATGTGGTGTGTCCAAACTTTTGACTGGTAGTGTACACGGTGAATATATGGATGTGTGGTTGGGTGAATGGGTGCAGGACAGGTGGCTGAGTGGATGTAAGTTGGGTGAATGAATGAATGAATGAATGAATGACTGTAAACACACTGACACTGTGATTGGACCGTACAGATCCAGACTCCGTACCTGCGGGTCGGGGCTCCAGGACCGGACCCTGCTCCCTCTGCTTCTCCATCTGCTCCACGCTGCTCTTCTCCTCCTTCACCTCGTCGTCGTCCAACACCTCCTCCATCGCTTTCTCCAGCTGCTCACTCCCATTCCACGACATCTGAGGGAGGGAAGGAGTGAGGGAGGGAAGGAGGGAGGGAGGGAGGGAGAGGATGGAGGGAGGAAAGGAGAGAAATTGAAGATAGGGAGGGAGAGAGAAAGAAAGAAAGGGAAATGAAACAGAGCAAGTGAAAGGAAAGTCAGAGGCGATGGAGGGAGAGAGAGAGAGAGAGAGAGAGAGAGAGGAGGGAGTGAATGAGTGACTTCCAGCTTGATGGACTGAGCGAACACTTCAGTTAAACTGATTAAACGGACAGACAGATAAAAGGCCACATGCATCTGGGAGATCAGATTGTAATCGGACAGAGAAAAAACGCATCAAATCCAGGTGTAAACACAAAGAAGACGCATTGAGACGCTTTTGTCCAAATTAAAAACAAAGCATAAATGAAATCTGCAATCCATGTATTAGCAACAAAGACAGAAACATAAATGGAGATAAAGTTAAGTGCACAGATCCAATAGGGAAACACACAAATCAAACAGGAGTAACATGTCAAAACTCCTGGATAGGAAAAAAACAAGACGAGGCGTTCACTGAAAATTTTAAAGGAGCTTTAAGTCCCCATGAGCTGAACTCCCATTACTGTTACTTCCTGGAAAACAGTGTGTCTTTAATGGTGACATCATGCTGCACCAAGAGGCGGAAATAAACCAATAAAACTTTACACATTTTTGAACAGTCCCACCCTTCCGCCCCTCCCAGAATTTTAATTTAATTCAATGAAATTCTGTGAAATTCCATGTTTTTTTGTGGTTATCCAGACATTATGATTGAATGTATTTGATTTGTCGAACTGTCTTTTATTTGATTCATAATGTTTGATTTATAATGTTCAAACTCTCTTTGAAGTGGAATTTCATGGAATTTAATGAATCAGCTCTGTTTCCTGTCGTTCCAGTTCAGTTCACATTCTGTTTCCTTACAGCTGGGAGACTTTCACACTGCAGGAGCTGAACTGGAGTTTACCGTGTATTCTGACTTCAGCTCACGAACGGACCGACCCTGGTGCATGTCGCCTCTTTAATGTCAGGTGTTAACGTGCGTCTGTGAGTTTCTGACCTTCAGTCGGGGCTTGCCCTCGGAGCCGGGCGGCGAGCCGGCGGCGCTCGGCTGCACCAGAACGAACTCCTCGCTGGTGACGGTGGCCACGGACTCCGTGGAGCCGCCGACTTTCCCCAGAGACGAGCTGTCGTCCATGACTCGCTGACTGGTCGCTCAGGGTCGGACAGGGAGACCGGGGTTCACGCTCTCCCCTCTCCGCTCCTCGCCGCTCCGCTTCGCTTGGCTCCGCCCGCTCCGCCTGCAGCTCTGAACACAACACAGGTACGGATGGAATCGATCAAATCAACATCACAATATAAAAATGTGACTTATGTCCAGCTCTCAGGTCAAGACTGCACTGCTAGAGCAATTTGCGCATTTTTTGCACCTCGGTTGCTTTTACTAAATAACACAGTTTTCATTTTATTCACCATGAAATCCATGTGAATCAAGCTGACTCGTGTTTCAGAGAGTTTCCTAAACCAGGACTGCTGGTGCTGAGAAGACCTGGAACCAGTTCGCCTCACTTTTTGTGACATTTTTCAAGTGCTGAAAAATAAATGCTGAACTGTACAAACAGCCTGCATGTCCTCACATAGTGTAATTTATATCACAATCACAACTCAGCAAAATAAAATAAAAAAACTGCATTAGGATTTTTTGTCAACATCAGCAGCCCTGTTTTCCAAAGATCCTTACAACTAAGGCTGCACAGTGATTCATCTGTTATCAACTTTAGTTTCCACAACCCAATTACTGATAGTGAAAAATTCAAAGAGTAGTGAAACATTTCCTTTTATTTACAATGTCCGCTGTGGTTGAAACCAGTCAAGGTGTTGATATACGACGGCAAAAGGGCAGTAAAATAATTTCACTCCTCAAATCATTGAGATTAATCTTTATTCATAACCGTGATCACAACATCTAGCAAAATAAACAGGATTATCATTTGAGCCATAATCCTGCAGCTCCTCTAACATTAAGTGTAAACAGTATTTAGCACACACAGAAACAGAACACAGTAGTTCATCTAAAACTGGACTTTACTGAGGTTTTATTGGACTCCTGAAGGGTTTTATGTCAGAAGTTTTTAGAAGCCCTTTGAGGTTTTTATCTCACCTGCACAAATTTAGAATTAGTTTTCTCTTTCACTGTGCAAATAGGTAAACTAGTGCTGAATCGATTAGTCGATCACCAGAGAATTAATCGATCGACAGAGAATTCATCAATTATAAATTTGATAATCGATTAATCGTTTTAGTCATTTATCAAGTACAAATACTAAACATTTGCTGATTACAGCTTCACAACTACTAAGATTTGCTGCTTTTCTCCATTTCATATCATTATAAAATGAATACTTTGGGTAATACTGTTTTTTTGGCTGCTGGTCAGACTTTGACATTATTTTTAAATTTTATAGACTAAATGATTAATCAAAAAATAATTTATGGATTAATCGAGAATGAAAATAATCAATACCGGTAGTTGCAGCCCTAAAGTAAAGTGAGCTACTCCCAGGTTTCATGTCTGCTCAGCTCTGAAACATGGTGAATTATGGGAAAGTGAGCAAGTTTTAAAACTAACAACCAGAATCTAAATATACCTGCTGGTTGTGCGGTGAGGTGTTGTGGTTCTGCTGCACAAGGAAACACCAAACCTCAACACACCAAACCAGTTCTCCACACCAGAAACACACACGGCGCCTGGCAACAGCAGCTCGGTGCTGCAGGTTGTATTTTTAGATTCCAAGTCTAGGCCAACATTATTATAATCACCATATCGCTTTCAATGTAATTACACCATTCCGCGAACAGGCACAATTTGTAAATCTAATTGTAAATCTGCAGCAGCGTGATTCCTAAAAATATTCAGCAGGTTTAAGGGAAGTGAGTAAGTCTCTTCCAGATCTCTCAGCTGTTTGTCAGTCGTTCTCACACGTGTGGCCAGAAAGCTGCCAAATCTGACAAAACACCCTGAGCCTCAGTTAACACCCCCCCCCCACACACACACACACACACACACACCACTCCCCCATCATCTGAAGGAAACACCACCAACTTAACGCTGTCAAACGATGCCTACTACCTCGACTCCTTTCAGCTTCAAATACAAAAACTCTGCCTCAGCCCGCCCAAGGTTTCTTCCAAGTTTTCCTACTAAGGTTTTTCTTTGGAGTTTTTCTTGTGTTTTTCACTATGCTTGTCCTATATAATTTTGTTCACCATTGATTGTGTTTAGTTAGATCTCGCTAGACACATCCTCTGTAAAGTCCTCTGAGACATGCTTGTGATAAAGGGCTATATAAATAAACCTGACTGTGTGTGTGGTGTCATGAACCAAAAACACTCTCAATCCATTTCTCCACGTTCATTTTCCAGCATCTCTCTGAGCCTTACCAAGAACAGGCCGTTTCTGTCGCCGTGTCTTTAAGGCTCATTAATATTAACGACCCCTCTGTTCCGATTGGCTAACCGTTTCGAGAGCGAAACGTGAGACGCCGCGGCCCGGCGGCTACAGGTAGGGAAAACTCTCCGGTAATAAACGATGACGACCGCTCGACCGCTTTGAAAAAAACACTTTGTTAGTCTATTATTTCTTACAGAAATGATAATGAGCGAACCTTTGTGACGCCACAAAGTTACGGAAGTCCAAACGGCTCGTTTAGAGGCTCGCTTTTCTAATATGGATTGTGTGGATTTAGTTGGCGACCGTGCATTTTGATACTTTCACCATGTTTAGATAGACCATCCAACTCCTTTATAATCACAGAGGCGAGGGGAGTCCTGTTTACACCATGTGGGACATTTAAGTCTTGTCAGTAGGACTGTAATGTGTACAGCGGTGAGAATTTACATGTTCGATTCACATTTTAGGAACTTAGCTGACAGTCAGCACAGCGATAGATTGATCCAGGTTACAAAGTTGAGCTAACGAGGTCCAATGATAGCGGTACACTGATCGATCGGCCACCAATCATAATCGGTTGATAAACGCTCTAAATAGGTCACTGGTGATCAAACTTTAAATTGCCAGATCAGGAAAGCAGTCAAACGCACACCATAATGCAGACACAGGAGATGCATAACAGCCATTTCCAGACCAGGTGTGAACATACAGTGATGTTAAGTCATAAAATCACATCGTTAAGAATCAGATCCCAAAAATCACATTGAAATCACCAGTGCAACCAAAACCCAAAAGTTTGTCTGGTGAAACAGTAAAAGTGTCTGGTGCAGTTAGCGCCCTGTCCTGATGTGAGTCCTGTCCTGATGTGAGTCCTGTCCTGATGTGAGCCCTGTCCTGATGTGAGCCCTGTCCTGATGTGAGTCCTGTCCTGATGTGAGCCCTGTCCTGATGTGAGTCCTGTCCTGATGTGAGTCCTGTCCTGATGCGAGTCCTGTCCTGATGCGAGTCCTGTCCTGATGCGAGCCCTGTCCTGATGTGAGTCCTGTCCTGATGCGAGTCCTGTCCTGATGTGAGTCCTGTCCTGAGGGTGTAACTGAGTCCTGTCCTGATGTGAGTCCTGTCCTGATGTGAGTCCTGTCCTGATGTGAGTCCTGTCCTGAGGGTGTAACTGAGTCCTGTCCTGATGTGAGTCCTGTCCTGATGTGAGTCCTGTCCTGATGTGAGCCCTGTCCTGATGCGAGTCCTGTCCTGATGTGAGTCCTGTCCTGATGCGAGTCCTGTCCTGATGCGAGCCCTGTCCTGATGTGAGCCCTGTCCTGATGTGAGTCCTGTCCTGATGCGAGTCCTGTCCTGATGCGAGTCCTGTCCTGATGTGAGTCCTGTCCTGAGGGTGTAACTGAGTCCTGTCCTGATGTGAGTCCTGTCCTGATGTGAGTCCTGTCCTGCTGCGAGTCCTGTCCTGATGCGAGTCCTGTCCTGAGGGTGTAACTGAGTCCTGTCCTGATGTGAGTCCTGTCCTGATGTGAGTCCTGTCCTGATGCGAGTCCTGTCCTGATGCGAGTCCTGTCCTGATGCGAGTCCTGTCCTGATGTGAGTCCTGTCCTGATGTGAGTCCTGTCCTGAGGGTGTAACTGAGTCCTGTCCTGATGTGAGTCCTGTCCTGATGGTGTAATTGAGTCCTGTCCTGATGCGAGTCCTGTCCTGATGTGAGTCCTGTCCTGATGCGAGTCCTGTCCTGACGTGAGTCCTGTCCTGATGGTGTAATTGAGTCCTGTCCTGATGTGAGTCCTGTCCTGATGGTGTAACTGAGTCCTGTCCTGATGGTGTAACTGGTGTGAAGAAGACACTTCTCCCTCTCCGGTCTAGGTGTGATACAAACAGCTTCTTCAGTTTCTATTCTCTGTCTGCCAACATGACAAGTCGATTAAAGCCAGCAGCATCTGTCAGACGACGTGGCTGCTGGCAGACGGATCGCATCAGACAGAGAGAGTCTGGGCTTTGATGTCTGCTGGTGCGAGACAAGATAAAAACACTTTCCAGGCTGGTTGGAAATGTCACTACGCTTTAATCAGGGATAAAGCCTGGAAACTGGAGCGAAAGGCACGCAGCATCATTTTACATTTCATTCCAGTCATTTAGCTGACGCTCTTCTGCAGGTGGGGGTTCAGGGTCTGGTGGGACGGTCTCTCTGGACATCAGCCCACTGTGTCAGGTATCGGTTTGCTGTTGATCACACCGCATCAGTCAGCATATATCCATCCAGGCCAAGTGACTCATGCTGGACTTTATAACTAAGCGAGTGGCCTTGCTTGGTTTTCCGGCCTTATCTAGACCAAGGCCAATACTGAACTACAGACAGCCCAGTTCTGAAAGTCAGAGACCTCTACCAGACAACAAGAGTTTACCAGAGGAAACAATATTAAAGACCACGTCATATTTACACCTTATAAATAAATTAAGTAGGTAGGTAAGTCAGTAAGAAAGCAAGCAAGCATCACAATCCAACTGTCTGTCACTGCTGTTCATAGAGAGCGGGCCGTTACGATTGGCTGTCTTTCAGTGGAATCATACGGTGATTTTGGGATATTGTGATACACAATATTATCAAATATTATTTGAACATTGGAGCCAGATCACTAACTGAAAATTATAAATTTATATTTGGTCATGCAGAGCTAGTTTTTATTATTTTTGTTTGTTTATTTTTTTACTATTATTATTATTATAAGAATAAAAGTCTCCCTGAGGAGAGCAAGCACTTTATCCTCTTTTAAATCTCTCCTAAAAACACACTTTGCTTTCCACTGATTTTATTTAATTTTTGATTTTATCTTTCTCTTGATTGTGCTTATTCTTTTATTTGTTTTATTATTTTATTGGTTTTACTACTGACATCGTTCTCTTTCATTTGCTTATATTATTATGTTGGTTTTGCTATTGCCATTATTATCTTTTATTTGTATTATTCTATTTCATTGTGTTAAGCACTTTGTAACCTTGTGCTATATAAATTAAATAAATGAAATGTTTGTACAGGGCTTTTCATAAAGTTAGAAAGTGTTGTTAAACTAAAGGAACAAAGGTAGCATATTAATAAACAACCAGCAACAATTGATTGGTTGCTATTTTTTCATTTCGTTCTTAGCAGTGTACCACGACCATCCAACAACAAGGTATGTTCATATGCATTATAAACAAAATATTCACCTCTAATGTCATTTATATATACAGCCATATACAATACACAATAACAGGAAGCCTGTCAGTCAGTGGCTCCATTAACGTCACAAAACATATTCAACTCAATACGTCAAGTGATGTATATTAAGGCTAACAGCTACTGATCCACACAGCTGCAGCCAGAGTCATGTGGAGCTGTGATGAACACCAGCTACACACACACACACACACACACACACACACACACAAATACATGCATACAAAAGGCTTTCATACAAAAGCACACACACAAACTCAAGTCAAAAGCATACACGCATATAATGGGTATTCATAAACTAACACACACACACACACACACACACACACACACAGCTGTATACAAACACACAGTCAAAAGCATAAATGTATGAAAAGGGCATTCACACACAGTCAAATGAATACATGCATACAATAGGCATTCATACACACATAACCCCACACGCACACACACACCCTAACACACACACACAATGAAAGCGACAGTCATGTGCTCCACTCACACTTATTGAATTACACAGAGCAGAAGGAAGCAGAAAAATGAACATTCCCGCTGATAAACGTATTGAAGGAGCTGCAGGGAGAAGGAGCCGGCTCAGTTTCCTGCAGCTTCACGTTCTCACCGTACCTCGCTACTCCAGCCACAACACCGATACCACGGGGCATGCTGGGAAACCGTGTCTCCAACCACAACCAGCGTCGCCAATGTTTAGTTTAGATTTTACAAAATGACTCATCTGGTTTGGTTGTGTTGAACTTTCCCTCTGAAGCGTTACAGAACCTGCAGAACTTGATGTTGATATTTCCTTTGTGTTGACCGTGCATGAGCACAAGATCCTGTAATTACACACACACACACACACACACACACACACACACACACACACACACAGCCAGTGTCCGAAATTGACTGCCAAGGACTGCTAAACTAAAAAATGAAGAACTAAGAAATTTTTTTTTCCAGCCAAAACAATTACAATGCATTTTTCATAGAAATATCTCATCCTGCCTGCTTTCAGTGCGGTTTCATGTATAGAAACAAGCACTCATGGATCAAGTTGGTAATTCATCATGAAGTGCAACAGAATTCAAAACACACACACACACTTTTTTTTTTATATTAATCCTCAACAAACATTAGGCTGGTTAACCATCCGGACAGCAGAGAAACAGAAGTTTGCACGCTACCACTTTGCGTAGAGCAACTTCACAGGCAGCCAATCAGGAGCCTGTTCGATACAGCGCCATTGTTTTGCTTTGCTTTGATTGGCTCATCACAGTCAGAGAAAGTACGGTGGCCAGCAGGGAAAAGTTTGAGAATAGGCAAACACCAAAGACCGATTATAACCGAAGCTTTCAAATGTTATCGTCTCAAAAAGAGCGGCAGGTGATTGGGTGAAACGTATTGATAGAAAGAGAAGGTTTACAGGCGTCTGGTGCATGGCGGGTGGCAATTTCAAAACCTGCTTACATGTACACAAGATCCTGTAATTACACGCATACATACAACAGTATTTATTCGCTGTCGTGGTGTTGGACAGTCTGCGTCTCCTCCGCCTCGCCTCACACTGTAAACATGTTGGTAAATCCAGACCCAGTCATTACAAGCCGGCTCCTCCAGTCCGGTTCCAGCTGGCAGCGTCTCTCACCAGCCGCTGCCTGTATGGGAGCTGGGAGCGGCCGGCGGTGAAGACAGTCGGCACAAAACCAAAACATCAGATCTGTACGGGTGTGTAGGGCTGAACCATATTGACTAAACATTTAACAGAATATTGCAGTTGCGATTTAAAGTTTTTCTTGTCATGCATTTGTTTAAAGAAAAGTGATTTTGTTTAAAAAACTAGATGTGAGTGTGCAGGATTTAGATTCGTTTACCAAAGATTACCTGCTGCAGCTCTAAAACTCCTTGTTCACAAATCCAGAGTGGATGCAACTCTCTCTCTCTTAAGCAAATAACTGCAGCCTCTTCAAAGTTCATTGTTTTTTTTATGATTGATTGTTCAGCTCTAGGTGTGTGGCCTCTGCTGCTGTCCTGCTACAGGTACAACAGGCTCTCCGGCTCTGAATCAACAACAGACGCTCATACAAACTCTAATCCCCGACACGGTCAACAAACCCCAGTCATCCGGACCAGAGGTTTTCACACCGGTCCGCCTCGAGGAGAGCTCAAGGGGAATTTGGAGACAGCAGCTCTGTGGCTTCAAACCAGCCTCCCTAACCAATACAGCTGAAAGATATTGACAAAAAATCTAATTGCGATTATTTGACAGAATACTGCGATTTACACTGTGATTCATATCATCACAACTTTTTCTTGTCATATATTTTTTAGAACTTGTTTAAAGAAAAACTAGATGTCAGTGTGCAGGATTTACTGAGTTTGAGTCTGATGAAAGGTTTTGAATCATGGACCAAAGATTACCTGCAAAAGCTCAAAAGCTCCTTGTTCACAAATCTCTCTCTCTTAAGCAATTAATTGCAGCCTCTGCGATTTGGAAATTGCAGAAGTTCATATCGCGATTGTGAAATTTTTTTCGATGAAGTGTTCAACTGTACTAACCAACTCGCTGAAGTGCTGACCTCGATATCTAGGGTGACAGTATTTACAGGGCGGGAGCTTAACACCAGCCAGATGCTGCTAAATCTATAACTGGAGTCAGTCGGCTATTCCAGTTAACCAACCATCATAACTTGGAGCTTTTATTCTATTCTAAAACTAGCTGGCTGGTAAAATAGTGAAAAGCTGCATGGGAATTGTGAGATTTCCCAGACCATGTAGCCTGTGGAAAAACAAGCTGACCTTACCGGACTGGAGGCCTATGCAACTTGTTTTTAAAGTGACTACATCAAGTGTGTATGAATGAGTGAGCAGGGTGGGACAGTGAGTTTCCCCGGCCGGGCGTCTCCCCCGGCCGTGACAGAGTGACGGCCGCGTGTCTGACAGCCGGCTCCATCGGCTCCGTCTGCTTCACCACCCCCCCGCTGGACTTCCTGTGCGGAAGACGTCGAAGCTGTCCGACGCGCTGACGGCAACTTCCCTGCCTCCCGTCACAGGAGGATTATGGGGCAGAAACGCATCCGACAGACCTGTGACCGCAGCATGGCAAACCGGCACAGAGCAAGGCACTACCACTGCCAGGGTTAGGGGTTCGATTCCCTGTACAGCTCAATGAGCAGAGCAAGGCACTAACACTGTCAGGGTGTGGCAGCGTCTGAAATTCCCCGCCAAGCGCCAAATATCGCTAAAATTTGTATTTAGCGGATAAATCAGTTCGGGTCAACTTTTTGAGACTATAACATTTGAAGAGCCTCGCTTATATACAGTCTTCAGTGTTTACTTGTTCTCACACTTTGTCCCTGCTGGCCACCGTACACTCTCTCTCTGACCGTGAGCCAATCAAATCAAAGCAAAACAATGATTTCTCCGCTGTCTGGATGGGCGACTAGACTAATGTTAGTGGAGGATTAATATCAACATGTGGAAGATTCTTCTGAAAAAGTATATTAATTATTTTGGCTGGTAAAACAAAATCTTCTTGGCAAATATTTCTTTAAATATTAAATGTATTTTTCATACAGTAAAGTTAATCTGGGACACTGGGGTTCGGGGTTCGGGGTTCAATTCCCTGTGTAGCTCACCAGGCAGAGCAAGGCACCAACACAACAGAGTTAGGGGTTCATTTCCCACAAAGGGATTCAATTCCAAGCCTAAAAATATTTACACTTATGGTTCTGTAAGGAGCTAAGCATCCATCACATACAGTGGCTTGTTATAAGTCACCTTGGCCAGCTCTAACCACATGAGAAACCATCAAACGGAAACACTAGAAGAAGTTCAGTTCAGTTCAGCTTCCTTTCAGCTGGCACTTAAAAACACAGTCTGACAGCAGTCACTGACTCATTTACAGTTAGGCCTAATGCTGCAGAGGGCCAAATTATTTTCATAGTCAAACCCATGGCATCATCAATTTTCTCTGTAAGTGTGAGTGTGTGTCAGACTCAGCAGTATGACTACACCAAACATGTGAAAACAGCTTAGACTCCAGCTGTTGTTACAACCTGTAATATAACTTGTGCAACACTAAATGGCACGCAACTTCAAGCGCTGGGATTAACCACAGAGACTATGAAGCTCAATAGTTTGATTAATGAAACTGTGTTAAATGTAAGCCAACTCCTGATATGTTGGTGAGTTTTTAAAATGCAGCTTCTTGAAGTAGCTCCTTCATGAAAGTGAAACATCTCTCCATCAGGAAAACACAACAAAAGGCCGCTGTGGCTCGCTGCCAGAGCTAAAGCCTGGCCCACATCAGAGGAGCGGTTTATTCCAGCAAGCTGAGACAGTCTGAAGGTTTGGTACATTTACTAAGCATACAGTAGCAGCACACCACGTTTCAAATGGAGACGAGCAACTCTCCACGTCGATCAACATGACCAACACCAGTGCAGGGAACCATAATTTCACTCCACCGGCCGCTGTACAGTGAATATACAGTAGAATGCCATCAGTCAAGATTCAACCCTCCAATTAATGGGTAGTTACCTGCTAAAGGGACAAATAAACTAATTTAACAGCCACAGCATAAATGTTACAAGATAAGAAAACATGACACTAACCTCCATGGAGAAACTGAGATGCTGCAGCAGCAAATAGTAACAGGATGCAGCAAAACAAATTAGATTATAAATAAGTATACAGCATTGTACAGTGGGTGGATAAAGTGGGGAGTGCTGCTTCCTATTTGATGATGACTGCATCTATACTGATCCCTGTTCACACCTAGACACCCAAATAATAAGTACAGAGGAAAGGAGAGCCACAAACCCCCCAAATCATCTTGTGATATAAAGAAAAGAAGGTGTTTTGTCTGTCAGTGCCTCCATGCAAGACACCTCCAACCCACCCAGTCCAGCTGTGCAGCTCATTCCTGCAGTGAGGTGTTTTTACTGTTGACTCAGTCTCAGCAGGCCGGAGTGCATCACACTGTCTCCAACAGCATCAGCAGGAAGCTAGCTGTGATGGCAGCTGCCTGGCTCCACCGTGCCTTTAAACAGCTGCTTAACGAACATTTAATACATGCATTTGGGTGACCGATATAACCACGAAATACCTTTTAAGAGTCAACAAAAGACAGGCAGAGGAACTCGGCAGACAGACAGGCAGCAGCTCAGACAGACACAGCAGCTAAACCCGAGAACACACAGGAAGACAGGCATGGCAGCATTAGCTAGCAGCAAGCTAGCCCGTAGCTAGCAGTGTTTTCTTCTCGCCGTGATGAAAACACGGGGTTGTCACGGACCAGACTGGCTGTGAAACAGAACATTTTCCAGGTCAGGCTGTGGAAGAGCAGCTGGCTGTCAGACTGATAAATACAGCCCGAACAGGAAGTATGCCAAGCTAGCCCTGCGATGCTAAGTTAAGCTAACGCTAACCAGCTCGAAGTCCAAAACAGTTGGAGCAATTTGGAGGGTCGAGCTCCCTCCACAGCCCGTCCGCTGCCAGGGAAACGCTAAGAAAGATAAAAGCAGCCTTTCTCTTCCCATTGCATGTAAACGTGTCATGTAAACGCGCACAGCTGCTGACAAAACAGCTGTCAACTTACTTGTTCACAGCAGACGCCTTTAGGAGTTGGAGAGTTGCTTGCTAGCTGTCAAGAGTTGCAGCAGAGATCTTCTATGTTTCAGCAGATGAATCACTCAAAGGTGAAAAACTGGCCCGCCTTCCGGTTTGCAAAAGAGGCGTTATCCACCACGCATGCGCTCTCCTCCTGCAGTTTGTCAGTTCCAGCGTCCTGTTTGAAAGTCTTCAGGCAGATAGCGCCATCAAAAAATACAGAAAATACTGATTTTTACAATTTCTTTCATTCTGGCCAGGATATCATTGTTGTCACATGCAGAGAATAATGTATTCATTTCACACAAAACAAACAAAATGGATGTTTTTAATAACACAAGTCATTTTATGATCACAACTGAAATGCCATGGCAGGACTCAGGTACTAGCCGGATTTTTCCGTTTGTTGTTGACATTGCAAAGTTTAGTTTGCTATAAAAACAGGAAGCTCAATTTTTCATCACTGAGTTCCTGTGTGTTGAGAGCAAGTAGGTTTTATATTAACTTATATTATATTGTTGAGCGTGAAGAAGAACCTGATCAGGAGGAACCAAAGTCTCCACAACACTTCAGTCACAGCAGCAGCTCTGGAAAGCTTCAGACAGAGAACATCTGAACGCTTCCCAGTTATCGCTTTTCTACGGAAGCGTAATGCATTCACTTGAGAAAAAAAAAATTGCCCTGTTTTTCTGAATTAACAAGATAATTATCTCAGAAAAACAGAGCAGAATTTTTTTATTTTTTTTTTAAATGCTCTGTTTTTCTGAATTAACAAGATAATTATCTCGTTAATTCAGAAAAACAGAGCATTTTTTTTAAAATAATTTTGCTCTGTTTTTCTGAATTAACGAGATCATTATCTCAGAAAAACAGAGCAGAATTATTTTTTTCCATGAAAACTTTTCTCAGAATTCTGAGATAATTATCTCGTTAATTCAGAAAAGCAGGGCAGTGAATGCAGTACGCTTCCGTACTTTTCACTACGAAATTGTTGCAACAGTTATTCCCATGTGACTTGAATGCAGCATAACACTGTTACCATAACAACCGACCTGGAGGAACAAAAACTACTCATCAACAAAATGTAAATCATCGCTGTGGAAGTCAACATCGCTTTGAGTTTGTCTGTAATTTGGTCCAAATAAACCTTTAATGTTTTTAACAGAGAGATGCGACAGAATCTCTCTACTTTTCCACGCACATGAATACATGCAGAGCAGACAGTTTGTAGTTCTCAGAAACAGCTGCAGAGTGAGAGCTGGTGTTTTTTTCCCTCCTCTCTGGTTGCAGCAGTTCACCAGCCAAACCCCACCAGTGCTCCCGGGCCAAAATCACTGTTCCAGGCGTAAGTCACGGGAGCGAGCACGCACAGCAGAACTTCAGTATATTCAGGCGACATGGTAAAGATGATCTGTCTGCAGCAGGGTGGAGAGCTCCACTCACTTCACACCTTTTTATTTACAGAATAGAGATTATCCATCTTTTCAGTCTGACATGAATCTCTCCGGCCTGAATTCATATTAATAATAAGAATAACAAGAAAAAAACCTTTATTAGAACAGCACTTCTTTCACAACATAGTTTACAAAGTGCTTCGGCAATCAACTAAAAGCAAGAATTAAATTCATAAGACAAATTAAAACAACAAGCCCATTGATGCTGCATTGCATTCTGGTCTATTTCCTTGTCTACGATTGGCCAATTTAAAAAATATACAACAAACTATTAAATGGAGCCAGGAATGCAAAGTAGGCTACATCAAAATAGCTGTTAAAGTAGTTTAGGGGAGTTTTCCTTTAACATTTTGAGAAACCTGACTTAAAATCTTGTGTAAAAGCACACACATGCTCACATTCTCTCTCTCTCTCTCTCTCTCTCTCTCTCTCTCTCTCTCTCTCTCTCTCTCTCTCTCTCTCTCTCTCTCATTGTCAATAACCACAAAAAGCCATTTCAAGCAGTTACAAATCTTTAATTGTCAAAAGTTAACACTGTGAAATATTATTGTTTCTGTATTCCTCTTCATATATGATTTTTGTTTTAACCACATTTCTAAAAATCTGTTGTTTTTTTTTGTTTTCAAAGATAGCTAGTTAAATAAGTAGTAAAATAGATAGTTAATAAGATAAGTTAAATAAATGGACGATGAAATGATTCCTTATCTGTGGGAGCAGGGGAACAAGGAGAAACGGTGAGTTTTTCATCACTGAATCCTGCAGGTTTCCAGTCCGGCTTTTCTAATCAGACTCAACAAGATTTCCTCAACTCAGAACCATCGATTTTCAGTCAAGAGCCTTTCATGTCTTCAGTCTCCTGGACGTTTATCTGCTGTTCATCCTGAGGAACAAAAATGTCTGGTGCAAAAAAAAAAAACATTTCAGGTGCTGAGAAATTTGAAGGTGTACAGTATGACGGCACTGCTATCGGCATTTATTAACTGTTAATCAACAATTAATTGAGAAATGAATTGACTAGCTGCTGATTAATGAATCCTAATCATGTTGTGCACTGCTGAAAAGAGGATGGAAAGTGTCTTTTTGTTCTGAGCATGAGTAACAGCGCTGCAGGCCGGTCCCAGCCTCTCGCAGAATGAGCAGCGTGTCTCACTGTGAAGTCCTGAAGGTTTTTCCTGCTGCACGCAAACACAAAGACACACACTACAGGAACATAACGGCGCGTGGCGAGCAACGCTGGGGACGCTTCACACTGAAAACGAGCGCGGTGAAACAGTTTCCTGTCACGTGAAAGTGTATTTTGACTTTCCCCACAATATGAAATGAAGCAAAAAACGGTGGAAAGGAAACACATGGCTATTTTGCATTTCAACATGAGAATAGTATAGGAGTATAGAGGAGGAGAGTGTAGACAAAAGAACACACACTACTAAAACACACACCGCCTCGTCCAAAACACAGCAAGCGTCTCTCTCCATCAGCAACACACAGCGGTCTGGAGAGGCGTTCACTGCTCCCTGGGAATATTTACATGTCCCGCTTTTTGCATCACTGTCAGTAAAGAGAGAAATTCACTCGGTTCGAGGGCTCAAGTGTCCTCGCCTGTTCGCGTGATCACACAGCAGGAGGAGAAACCGGGGGTTCGGTATGGGACCTGGCAACCCGAGAGGCCTCAAACGCTCGGTGTCCCGTAGTTTATTATGCAAACAAATCTCATTAAAGTCTCAGTTATGTGATGAGATGAGAGGAGTCGACTGGAGGCGGAGAGCTGCTGCGCGGTTCGGCAGACAACTTGCATAGAAAAAAAAAAGCTCCAGTCGTCCCTCCTCTTCTTCATTTCCTGTAATTCCAGCATCCTCCCAGAAATCCAGATCCTTCTGTAAATCACAACCAAACGGCTACAAGACACTTCATACATCATCCTGGTGTATTTTTCAGTCTTTTGGCAGACAGTAGGAACAGATGAAGCCCGGGGAAAATGATAACCAACCAAAGAAAGCCCTCAATCAGAGAAGACACATAAAGACAGAGAAGTCTCATAAAGGTTTCACACACTAAAACATGATCAATACCCTCCATGTGGAAGCATAAAGGGATTTTTCTAAAGACGACTAACGTTACAGCTACAGGTTCAGATCCGTCCAATCAGGGAGTCAGAGTTTCTGTGGAAGTGGAAGCTGAAGAATTTAAGGGCGTGAAGTGAGAAACTAAGGAAGAGAGGAGAGGAGGGGAGGAGAGGAGGAGGAGAGGAGAGGAGAGAAGAGGAGGAGAGGAGAGGAGAGAGGGGAGGAGGGGAGGAGAGAATAGGAGGAGAGGAGAGGAGAGGAGAGGAGAGAGGGGAGGAGAGGAGAGGAGAGGAGAGGAGGGGAGGAGAGGAGAGAAGAGGAGGAGAGGAGAGGAGAGAGGGGAGGAGGGGAGGAGAGAAGAGGAGGAGAGGAGAGGGGAGGAGAGGAGAGGAGAGGAGAGGAGAGAGGGGAGGAGAGGAGAGGAGAGGAGAGGAGAGGAGAGGAGAGGAGAGAGGGGAGGAGAGGAGAGGAGAGGAGAGGAGAGGAGAGGAGAGGAGAGGAGAGGAGAGGAGAGGAGAGGAGAGGAGAGGTGAAGACAGCTGGCTGGTCAGTAAAGTCTCATCTTCTCTTCGTGGGTTAAGAGAGAATCCTTAATGAGTTAAACCCCGCCCCCCTGTACCCCAGACCCTAAACAAATGGGGTGATGTAACAGTCACTTAAACCCCTAAAAACAGTGGGATTGTGGGTAACGGTCCAGCAGATCCCACCGGTGTCACAGTAGCTGTGGTGGTCTTGTCGGTGGCGGTCTTGGTGATGTGGTGGTGGTGGTGGGGGGGGGGTGTTTTGGGTGTCAGGGTGTCCCGGGGCGGTCACACCTCGGTGCTGATGGCGCGGGTGTTGGTGTAGAAGTCGGGCTGCGGCGC